>NC_056740.1:130876003-130938503 GCF_019279795.1 Protopterus annectens
ACACACACACACACACACACACACACACATATATATATATATATATAAAAATAATACATTTTTCCTACTGTTGAATGACTGGGCTGCATGATATGTTTGAGAAAACATCAAACATATTTACAGCTCAGATGGCTTAGTGGTAAATTGCTGTGGTTATGGTGTGCAGGGTCCTGTGTTCAAGCCTTGCTAGGGCTGATTTTTTTTTTGTTGCTGGGCAGAACAAGGGCTGTTGGATACAGAGTGATGAAGGCACTTTTAAGCAGTTGTAAGTGGGTTTCCGCGAGGTTGGGCGGTGGCAAGCAATGCTAAGATCCAGTTAAATATGGTTACAGACAGCCTGAAAGTGCTTAATTTGTGTAGGCATTGCTTAGTGCTGTACAAACAGTCTTAATCCCACTTACTACTGTTTAAAAGTGCTTACAACATCTTCCCCTTGTGCTAATTTCTTTAAAAGATAATAAAAAAGCGGTGATATGAATGTGGTGAAAAAGTGGGCACACAGAAGGAAAGACAATAAGGAAAGTAGCTAGGGATGTGCAGGATCAGTGTAGGGATTGTCCATAGCTGTTCATTTCTTCTACAGCAACAGCTGTGCATATATACTGAACTTGGAGGTGTAGTTAGACATTCACTCCCCTGAGAGAGGGATCAGCACAACAGTAATGTGTTATGAAGCCAATTAGACCAGATTACATGTGTCCAGATGACACGTGTGTGAAATGGACAGCTATGTATGGGGTGAAATTTTTTTGGGAACAGATTGTTCTTTTTTTTTTTTTTTTTAAGGTGAGAGTGGGTTCTTGGGGAAGGATAGTAGGTATATTTGAGGCGGTAGTTTGGGTAGGAAGACAGACAAGACAGACAAGACAGCATATGGGGCGGTATATGACACATGTTGAGGTAAACACCTTGGACGGGGAGGGGTGTTTGGAAATCAGAAGCCCATGATCCCCCAAATAGAAACATTGGGACTGAGGTCCCCACCCATGGGCAGTCACCACTGCACCTTCACAGCCCCAAAGGTGGATGTCCTGGGGCTGAGCAGGAGGGGTAGGCTGACCCTCTAATTACACCACGCCACCCTCAAGCTGGTGTAGCAGATCTCCAAACTCCTTTTGGAGCTCGCTACGCACCAAACCCCGGACCTGGCTTCGGGTGACAGGATCCTGTCTGCGCCCACTCCCGGAAGGGTTGAGCCCTACCTCTGAGGTGGTTCCACCTGAAGGTGGTGCAGGAACAGGAGATGAGGAGGTTCTGGGGTGGGTCCCAGACATGCTGGGGCCTTGTGGCATAGCCAGATGAGGTGGGAGAGGTGGGACCGCTGAGACTGGCCTTCCCAAACATGCTATGGTGTTACGGTTTTTGAACATATGTGGGTTAATAATAGTCAACACAATCCAGGATTCGTTATAACAGCATGCATAAATATTCCCATTAACCCAAAACAAGAGATTTGGAACAATTGCATAGCAAACAGAACATATGCCTATATGGAACCACAGTGGGCATTACAACAGCATACAGGTTACATTGATAGCAACAGGCCACCAATGATAGTATTTCAACATGGGACATTAATAGAAACACATTTAAATATTTGTTGAAAAATAGGACATATTTCCCAACAGTAGGTTTGGTGTAAAACATACCCATTGATTTATGTGTTTAGATTATTGTTGCACATATGGTGGGGAGTGGGAGAGATGTCAGTTAACAACTTGCATATCCTTGCAGTACTCACAACTTTAATGATCATTGCTCTAATCATTACCATACAGGTATTCTTACAATACCCAATGGCCTTGGTTTGGTTCATGGTATGTTTGTACACAGTGTATACTTCAGCTGTCTTCTAGCTACATTCTACTTCTCTTACATGGTAGACCTGTGGAGGGAATGTTTGTTAATACTACCTGACTATTTCTACACATATTCCCATATTCCTAGATATAATTCTACATATACCTCTCAACTTCTTAATGCAAAAAAATCTGTACTATGTTTGACAAACTGAGGGTACAAATAGGGACATATTTTAAATATTGCTCTTATAAACGTTTCGACAGTTGCTAGAGTAACAGGATTTGTTTTAATATACATTTTCTGAAGGATCTGAAGTCTGAAACTCAAATGTATGTCATTATTTAGTGACTACAATACTGAGATCATCCCAGTGATTTACCAGGAAAATAGAGGAACAGGCCAAAAATATTAGGCAAAAATCTAGACATTCTGCAAAATCTGTACAGTTGAGAGGTATGATTATGCATACAGCTTGCTACCACTGCCAGGATTCAAATCATGGCTGCGTGTACTAAAATGCAGCAATTTGTGTTTCATCAGAGTGAGTTATTTAGAAAGGGTTGTCTTTTCCTTCAGTGTTTCCTTTCTAAGTCTCTCTTCTTTGTACAATCTGACCTTGTAATTACAACATTCTTATACAGACACTCCTAGACATATTTTTTTATGTAGCACAGTGTGAGAAACAGTTGGCACAACAGTACTATTCACATACCAGATCTTGGTGAATGCAACATGTGAGGCCATACAATACCAAAGTAAACACAACCAGTCCAGGATTTAGAACTTTATTGCCAGGCAGTTACACTTTTATTTAAATATAACCTATATTGGACGATTGCTGTCATATTATCTGGTTTATTCAGTGGAAACCATACACATTTTTTATAGTGCAAGGTGACATTTTACTCCTTTATATTTATTTGGTATGACTACTACAAGCAGGATTGTTACTCACCAGCCTCACATCGCAGTGTTTGCAACCTGCTACATGAGCTTCCTGGTTCACAGCCCACTAAGCTGCAGCTGTAATGAAAATAGAGAAACATTTATGCATACCTATCCATCACATACACAGGCTGGACTTTGGTAAACAATTATTGCTATGAATACTTACACACTGCTGGGATATCTCCCCTGTCTCTTGCTTCTTGAACCCACTGTTCTAAGAGCTCCATCTTCCTCCATTTCAAGTCGGCATAGTAATGCCGGACCTAGTCACCAGTCCAAGGGATACCAGTAGCACTGGTGAGATCATGGGAGAGACCTTCCCAGGCTTTTGGTTTATATTGGGAGCCCTGGTATTGGTTCTGCAGCAGTCGCATGTCATGGTTTTTTACCAGGAGTCCTACCATGACCTTGGACTCCTGTATGCGCCAGCGCTGCATCCAGAAGAGCATGCCCTCTCCAACTCCTGCCATACTGCCTACAGTGGAGAGCTACAACCAGTTATGAGCTGTATTCCCACCTGCAGGGTTTAAATATGGCCGATTTCCCACCTTTTGCCATGATTGGATGGTTTTGAAAATGCTGACATAAGCTAAGCTATGGGCAAGCCTGCTTAGCTAAAGTTAGCAGTGCTTAAAGAGGCAGGTTCAGCGTTGCTTACCAATGGGCAAATCTACTTAGCTGGGCTATCCATTGCTTAGTATTCATTGTACACAATGCTTACACCCGGTCAACATAGCTGTGTAATGCTTAACATTGTTTATGTTTTATTATATTGGTTTACCACCTATATGGGATTGATTCATCATTCATTACATAATATAGATTTATTTACCTTCCCTGATATCCCTCAATGTGCTGTGATTAATTTACTCTTGTGTGACTATACTGTATGGGGCACTTGTGTTTATATGTGTGTTTCACTACTTTATTACACTGAAACCTCACATCTGGGCATAACAGACTACTCTGGTTGAGTAAAATCTGTTACTTCTTACATAAATATTCAAACAAATTTAATTTTGATGTTTACACATACAAAATGGAAATGGCTTTGGTGAGGCTCAAACCATGAATGACTACATGCAAGGCATACACTCAAACTGCTGCAATATTGCACTTATGTTTATGTTTGATGTCTATTGCTTTGTAACTTATCCTCCCGTTTCAGCTGGGCTAAGCGTAGCTAAGCGACGGGAACACCCACGCAGCTATGCTTAAACTTTCTTGCTGATGTGAAAAAAAAAACATTACAGACATATTTTAAGTATTTCTCTTGCAAACTTTATGGCTGTTAGACTAACAGGTTTTGTATTTCATTGCATTTTCTGAAAGGTATGACGTCTGCACTTCAAATTCTCTAACATTATTTTCTAACTTCATTCTTTAATGCTTTGCCACTATTTTTACAGTGGCCACTACACTTTTATTTTACACCTGTACACTATACAGCATTATGGCCACATCTCTGATGTTCAAAGAGCGATCCCGCTCTTTTTACATTGACGTACGGCAATTCTGTTATGAGGGGGAGTGCATCTTGTGAGGGCAATGCCCTCAGACACAGCCCCTGTGCTCGTACACATTTCCATGTACATAATGCAGCACGGCAGCATGCCTTCATGCATATGCAAGGCACGCTGCCGTGCTGATCAGGAACAGTCCATGCTGTGCTGAACAGGAACGGTCCATGCCATGCAGGAATAACATATTCCTGCATGGCTGCTTGCAGAATCCGGGGATGGTGTTTAATGGAAGACTGTCTATGCCTCGCACTCATGTCACCATTGCACATCTGCGTAAGTAAGAACAGATCAGTGCTTGCCAGAATGATGATGATTTGTGGCAGGTTTCATACTTATCTGTAGCTGGTTCTCTGAAAATCTCACCAGCTATTCTAGATATACTCTTTCAGGCAATACATCAGTATGTGTTAGATTAATACACATAGCTGAAAAAAGGGGCTAGCTTTAAGAAGAGGGGTGGAGTGCTGTAACATTGTTTTGCTTAGGTGTGGCCATGCCACAGATGAACCTCAGAGTTTTGAGGAGCAAGATAGGGGCATACAAACATAAACAAATTTATTAGTGAAGCACATTGTAATATCACTTACATGAACAGTGCAAGATTTAGCACTGCTGTGAAGCATTGAAACGGCTGTTGAACACGTTCAAGCTATATGAGAAAGGATGTTCTAGAGTTTAGATTTTTTTCTTTTTTTCTTTTCTTTTCTTATTGGAATACTTATTTCACCACAGCCAGCTGAGTAAATACTACAAGTCAAGATTTTAAAGAGACATTGAGGTTGTCCAACTTCTAACTCATTTCTTCCTAAGTGCATTCTGAGATGGAGGGAGGGCACACGTGGAACTGTTGGTCTGATTATAACAATAACTTCGTAGTGTTTAGTTGAAAATATCCCAGTTGCATACATTATTTATGGAAGATGCACAGTTAGTGAAAGAGGAACACGTTAAGTGGATTGAATGGGGAAAGGGACTTAAACAAACTCCCAACGAGGCTTCCAGTTACTCCACTTCTATACAGATATGCTGCTTCACCATGAATGCTGTGTCTGGGGCAGCTGAATGTATAAGAATGACTGTGTGCACTAAAATAGAGTTCTACTAGTTTCAGAGAAATTTGAAGACAGTCGGTTTAGGATTAGGGATAACTAAGAAAGGAAATCATTGTCACAGCTTTTGAGGTAATCCAGGCAGCATAGTCTGCATTTTGACTTTGTTAAGAAAAGTTTGAGAAGAAGAAAAAGAACCTGGACTGCTTACTGTCATGTACTTGTATTTTCCTATCTTTTATGAATATGTAAAAAACTCTTTGGTGATCAAGGAACATCCTTTTGACACCTACCACACAAATGGAATGGTGAGAAAAAAGGTGGAATGAAATTCTCTTGGTGCGTTCTTACACTACAAACATTAGAAAACCAACTATAGTAGAGTTAGGTGAAGGGCTGCAGTTTATATGTATGCACTGAAATGTGAATGACTACATTAAATTAACTAAATTCAGGCAGTACTCAATGAAAAAAAGACAGACTTTGTGGATAGTATGGAAACATAGATTGATAACACTAAGAATCATGAAATGGTTATTCTGGGTTTTAGGATATTTTGAAAGGATAAGATGGGAATCAAGATCAATGGTAGATTGCATATTACAAACTGGAATAAATTGCATGGTGGTGGAAAAGTAGGGGATAAACAGGGCAAAGAGAAGGTGTTGGATTTTTTACTATTTGTGGTATATGATACTAGCAGCAAAAAAATAATAGCTGTAGATTATGCCTAGGTTACTGAACACAGGAATGAAGTAACGATGAATGAAATATGGATGGGCTAAAGAGTTTGGCAGATACATTTTAACTGTCTAGATTTTTCAGAATGTTCAGAGTTTTGCCTCATATTTTTAGTGTGTTCCCCATAATATTAGTGGTTTTCTGGCAAATCACTGAGGAATGAAGTCAGTAAATAATGACCCATATTTGAGTTTTAGACTTCATATCCTTCAGAAAATGCACACACAAATCCTGTTGTTCTAGCAACTTTCTAAGTTTGTAAGAGGAATATTTAAAATGTGTCCCCATTTTGGGTCTTGGTCCCCCATTATTTTAAGTTTTGTCTAGATTTCTTGTGTTATGAGATTAAGAGGTATGGTTTGACATGAAAGAGGAGGTGATACACGACAGTGTTATCTAACCTCATTTAGGTTTTATGATAATGCAGCAAAACACAGTGGCTAAAGATTGTGCCTAGGCTACCAAATTGTAGAATAAATAATGATGAAAGACTTACGGAGAAGCAAAATGGTTGTGCATGAAATAGGAAGTGGTGCTCTACAGTGGCAGCTTACCTTATTCTGTGGAATTTAAAAGAGGAAGTGGTGCACAACAGTGACAGCTTACCTTATTCTGTGGAATTTAAAAGATGAAGTGGTGAACAACAGTGACAACTTACCTTATTCTGTGGAATTTAATAAAGGAAGTGGTGCACAACAGTGACAGCTTACCTTATTCTGTGGAATTTAAAAGAGGAAGTGGTGCACAACAGTGACAGCTTACCTTATTCTGTGGAATTTAAAAGAGGAAGTGGTGCACAACAGTGACAGCTTACCTCATTCCATGAAATATGAAAGAGGAAGTGGTGCACAGCAGTGATAGCTTACCTCTTTCTGTGGAATAGGAAGGAGGGAGTGCTGCACAGTAGTGCAGCTTACCTTATCCTGTTGTGTATAAAAGATGAGAGGGTGCAAGACAGTGATAGCTAACCACAATATGCTGTTTATAAAAAATGAAGGGTTGCATGACAGTGACAGGCGACTTCATTTTGCTGTAAGTGAAAGATGAGTTGATGTATGATAGTGATAACTGATCTCACCCTTCGGTAAATGAAAGAAGAGATGGTGAATAATAGTGACGTTGCCCTCATTCTGCTGCAGTGCTGCTTGTGAATGAAGAAATGACACATTAGTGATAGCTTACCTTGTTTTGCTGTAAGTGAAAGATGAAATGGACGTGATAGTGATAGTTGCTCTCATTCTCCTGTACATAAAAGAAGAGGAGTTGCAAGATAATGATAGCTGACGTATTTCTGCTGTATGTGAAATAGGAGATGATGCCTCATAATTCTAGCTGACCTTATTCTGCTGCTCATGAAAAAGGATTTAGTGCATAGTGATAGTTGACCTCATTTGCCATTTGTGAAAGAGAAAGTGGTACCTGGCAGTGATAGCTGACCTCATTTTACTACATACTAAAGAAGATGACATTATGCATGATGTCACAGATGAGTGTGGGAAAGTAAGTACGTCATGCAAGGAAATACTTGATCATATATACAAAAACATGAATAATATTTATGCTTAGAATAGAGGCAATTTAGAATCCTGCAAGAGATGTTATGTATATATATTGGCTATGTCAAGGACTGTAAGAGATGTCAAGTATATATTAACTATGGCAAGGACTGGGTTACTATATAGTAAGAACATTTGTATGGGACTGCTAAGTGATACATTTTTAGAGTAGAAAAATTGTAATAAGGATGTGGAAACCCGTGACATAATATAATGCAAGTTAATAATATCTAGTGGGAAAGGAATACTAAATAACTCTGGAAAGTTAAGAAAGGAACAACCCCAAAATTGTGTTTTGTAGGGGGAAGAATATTAAAAACATACTTGAGAGGGAAAATAAAGGACATATTAAATCTAGGATGACTAAATGTGGGAACTGTAACGCGTGTAGATTTATAGCAGAAGGTGGTTACACATGTGTGAGGGGTTATCCACGTACTTTGGCATGCCCTGGTGTTTGTAATTGCAACACCAAGTGTTGCGTATATTTGGCATCTTGTGTGTCATGCGAGGCTTATTATATTGGCATGACAACACGTAAACTACGGGAGAGAATAGGTGAGCATGTTAGAAGTATTAAGAACAAAGATGAGCATAATGCTCTCTACTTACATAGTAGGTTTTGTAATAACTTTAAAAAGTTTTTGTTTTTTATTATAGACAGGGTTATGCCATCATCAACAGGAGATATGAACAACAGGGTGGCGGTATTGGAAACAGAGTGGCAAATAAGACTCAATGCCACCAAATACCCCGGCCTTAATGACCATATTTCCTTAAAACCCCACCTAAAATGGAGGGCTGCTATAATATAATGCAACACAGTAGAACCAAAATGTTCCTCAATTATTTAATAGGGACATGAAGAAGAAAAAAGCACGAGGAAGGTTATTTTTTGGCATATACTGGGTTGTAATAGTAGTTTTATTTCATTTTCCATACACACACACAAACATTTGCTTATAAATGGATACATTAATTCTAGTAAAAATCTAGTTATATATATAAGTGAAAATGATTTATGAGAAGTTATTTGTTTAATTTAATATTCTATTAGAATTTATATGTAATTTATATATATATACTTATTATATAACTATTAAATTGATTGTATATACAATATGGATTGTTGGTATGAATAAAAGATATTTTATATATATTTTTTTAAAAAATGATGAGCTAGGACAAAACTGCCTAATTAAGTGATTAATTGGTTGATTGGGTATGTAATGTTTGTATTTAATGTGGAAGGAAGTGTGTAAGAACAGACTCTGAGGATACCAGTTTACTGGTGAAAGCGCTAAGTCTGTATCTTGTGGCAATAAAGGATTTCTTTTCGTATTTGCTGCAACTGTTTTCTTCCATTGCTGTGGTGGATAATTGTTTGTTTGTTTCATCGTTGTGGATCCTGGTGTTGGTATCCAGTTCTGTTTTTTATAAAGTTAAGAAAGGGGAGAAGATTACAGGAACTTGTAGATTTCCTGAAGGGAGCAAGATAACAGACAGTAACAAAACAACCTGAAAGAGAAGCTCAAAAGGATAATTATGGGAATGCCAAGAATGAATCAAAAACCAAATGAACCTCAGATGTGTAATAAACACAAATCCAGATAAAAACACATTGGTCCAAGGCAGTAGAATAAGGTAGAAACTGTTTTAATTTAGCATTTTTGTCTAAATGACCTTAAGACTTTTTCAGAATGAAACCTACTGAACACCACATTTAAATAGTAGAAAAGTCACATGACAGCTGGGAAAAACATCACATTCTATAAATACATTTAAAGTGATAGTAAATGCATACATAAATATTGTAAAACAGAATGGTAAAAAGCTAATTTATACAAAATACATTGTTAAAACAAACTTTTTCCTTGTCATAAAATAGCAGCCCTCATCTTTAATTGACTAAATTAAAACGTTTGCCTTATTCTCCTACCTTGGACTGATGTGTTTTCATCTGGAATGCCAAGAATGGATGGAAACAAATTATGTAAAATACATCTGGCAAACAGACAAACTGACACCCCCATGTACACACACACACACACACACACACACACACACACACACACACACACACACACACACACACACACACACACACACACACACACACACACACACACACACACACACACACACACACTAAGAAGAAAAAAACAATTATTTTATTGCTAGAGGTAGAAAGCAGGAAGGAGGACCAAGCAAGAAACTGTGCTGAGGTGTTTAGTGCATTCTTTTTCTTGATTTTTGCAAGAGAAATAGAAAGAACAATCAGGACTCCAACCTTTGTGGGAACTGTTAGGGAGGAAGGATAGAGGGGGACAGATGTAGTGATGTTGAAATTGAAGGCAGAAAGGCAAATTCAAGGTCTTTGTGTGATGACAGGTACAGCATTTTAATAACCCTGTACATACTGAAAGAGCCACAGGAATATTACAAGACTCCATGCTAGCAGTATGTGCTATGTCTGTCTCTCTCTCTTTCTCTGCAGACTGAAAGAGTTGCTCGAACGAATGAATTGTTGCTGTTGTTTTACTGCAGAAAAGCAGAAAGGCCACATTTGGATTCTTAGAATTACCCACAAATAAATTCAGCATGCATACCAGGGTAGCTGATACAAAAAAATCATCATGATGATATTAGTTGAAATCATTCAATACAGTAGCATGAGCAAACATCACAGCTGCATCGAGGCCGCTGTACCCACCAGGAAGAAGTACAGAACTAACTCCAAAACAAGCCCCCCTGGTGGAATCACAAAATCAATAGGCTGTATAACAGGTGGAAGAAATTCATGACAAAAATTAGGAGGTGCAGCACCCATCAGGATAAAAGCACTCTCATGAAAGTAAACAAACAACTCAGATGACAAATAAAGTCTACAAAAGCCAAATTTGAGGTTTGTTTGTCCTACCAGGCCGAGAACAACCACAAAGCATTCTTTAGCTACCTCAAAGGCAATACCCAATTTATGCAGAGCTCATTGTAAATGGAGCTAGCTATACTGAGCCAGAAGATATAGCAAACTTCCTGGCGGATAAATTCAGATCCAACTTTACCCCTCTCTCCCCTCAACCTTCCCTCAGGAAATATCATCAGATATAACACCCCCTGTTATCACTAGGGAACATATCCTTAATGCTGTCTCTAAGACCAAGAACACTGTATCAAAGGTGGGCCATCTACAGATCCTGGAAACTACAGACCTATTAGTCTCACTAGTCTTATATGTAAAGCTGTGGAAAGAATTATCATGGAGATGATCAACAGAGATATAGTAAGCCACCAGACACTGGATCCAACCCAGTTTGGTTTTGTCAAAGGCAGATCATGCTTACTTAACCTGGTGAACTTCTTTGAGAAGATCACCAAAGCAATGGATGAGGGCAAAATCGTTCACACTGCCTACCTTGACCTGGCCAAGGCATTTAACAGAATACTCCACTCAGGCATTGTTGACAAACTCAAGAGGTTAGGTGAAAATCCGTATGTCACCCGGTGGCTAGCCAACTGGCTCACAGACAGGAGGAAGTTAGAACTGGGGAGTCCACCTCTACAAAGAGGCCAGTCACAAGTGGATCCTCAGGGATCAGTTCTTGGACCATGTCTTTTTCGCATGTACTTCTCAGAAGTCAAGGCCAATGTCAGTGGCCTCTGGTTGATTAAATTTGCAGATGATTGCAAATTAGGAGCTGTCACTGAATCTCACACTGACACAAATGTTCTCCAGGAGGGGCTGACAGACAAACAACTGGTGTCAGAGCCATGGACTAAAACTAAATGCAGAGAAATGTATTATAATATCCTTTGGGAAGTCATTATCCCAGGTAACTATCATATTGACAACACACCCCTTAGAGTTGTTCCAGTAGTAAGGGACGTATGGACACACGTAGATAGTAACCTAGCCTTTGACCATTATGTGTCTACAGTGATGAGGAAATTATTATATGTTGAGAAACTTATAAACAAAGATATGACATCTAAATCCAAGGAAGTCATTGTTCCACTGTATTCGGCATTCTTCAGACCTATCATTGCATATGATGCCCCCTTTGGTATCTACCTAACAAGGCATATTCAACAACTGGAATGTCCACAGAGGTTCCTCACTAAAAGAATACAGGGTGTAAGTAAAATGTCCTATGCAGACTGCCTCAAGGCCATATCCCTGTATTCTGTCTCCTACAGGCTTTTGAAGGGAGATCTATGCCTGGCATACAGGGGATTGTCAGATCATACTCTGATGGACCTCCTACATATCCACAAACAAACAGCACCATTATTACCCATTCTAAAGACTTAAATCTTGCCTGTGATATAAATAGGACTTGCTGGAGAGATAGGTATGTATCCCAGAGGCTACCCTGTCTATGGAACAGGCTCTGCATCCATGTGAAGGATAGTTTCTCCCTAACCCAATTCAATAGCAACTTGGACATTTGGATGGGAAACTGGAAATTCATCCCTTGTTTGGTGCCTCTGTCTCTAATGGACAGAGCTAACCTGTAAATAGTTCATCTCCTAGGTCCATGCTTACACTAATCAAGGGTATCAGAACTTGTCATTGAAATTTAGGATGCATGGCTAGGCTTAAAAAGGCCCTTGTGGTCATTAATCGAGTAAACACTTATGAACCTATGAATCTATACCTTAATGAAGGAGAGGTCCAATGAATCCATGTTGATCCAGCATTAAACATGGCTCCAACATTAGATGTGTGCCATTTTATAAACAGATCATGCAAACCTAGTACAAGTAATCTACTTGAACTTAAAGACTCCAGTATATTACCTTGTAAAAAATGGACAGGGATGCCAAAGAGGCTAAATAAGGGGGGAAATAGGGTGCACGAGACCTCCATTCAGAGCTTGATGGATGCTAGTTTGCATAGGGACTGGCACTACTTGGTACATTCATATCAAATGTCACAGTGCTTTACAAGCATTCTTAACCTATTCAGTGATGACACCAATATTGAAGCAGTAATGACAAATGAAGTCTCCAGATGGGCACAGACAGGTTGGTAAACTGGTAGTTTGAAATGCTGAGTAACCGCAAGAGTTTAAAGCAATGCAGAGTGACACAATGCATAATGAAAAAAGAATGCACAAAGGCAATACAAGCTTGGGAGTATAGTGTTTGATATGGTATAAAAATAAATTAAGATCATTATTACAGCCAAGACAGCAAATTGACACAGTTGTATGTATGACTAGGTTATACTGTTTGGAGTACAGGCTCTAGGGCAAGGAGGTCATATGTGCTTAGTATGAAACATTGGTAATACTGTGACTCAGATGAGACATCTGGCTAAAATAAGGGTAACATACAATCAGAAGAATATAATGACTGGGTGGAAAGGTTAACTTACTTAGGTTCACATTTAGTTACTAGACATGCAGTCCAGGGGTCCACCGATGAGCTTGGAACAAATTCTTAATTGCCCCTGACCACTGTCTGGTTAAGGAACTTGCTGAAGGTTACACAGTAGGCACAAAAGGCTGCGGGAATCAAACCTTAGTCTACAGGAAGCAGTTTATTAATAGTTAATAGCCTTAGTAATCTGTTCTAACTGCCAGACTGAGGTGCTAAGAATGCACATAATGATGTAAAGGAAGAATAGAGGTTACCTAATATGAATACATAGTCTTCGGCAGTCAGCTGAAGCAACAAAGCATAGAAAGAAGAGCACAGAGAATTCATAAATGTCAGATAGAGGGAAGCAGATTTTGTTATTACTATTATTAAATGTAACTTCACAGAGAAGATGGCAGTGTCCTGCATATCTGTCCAGAGTGGGTGGTAGATTATAATTTGTTAGAAGAAATGAAATAAAGTTGGGACAAATAAAATAGGATACTAAAAGTACAGAAGCGCATCTATAAAGGGACTAATTACAATGCCCAACAGGATGTATGTGTTATTGCAGAAACAATGCATGCTTGGGGGTGGTCTGAGATCTGACGTCACAGGCATTTTTATTGTTTCCACAATAACACATACTTTGGAGGGTATTATTGTACATAGGGATTGCGCTAGATGTTAAACTGATTTGTATTTTTTGATTTTTATTACTATATATGTATATATATATATGCATATATATATATATATATATATATATATATATATATATATATATATATATATATATATATATATATATATATATATATATATATATATATATATATATATATATATATATATATATATATATATAGCGTCTACTTCTAAATTTCGAAGTTTCAAAACTTCAAATTTCTTATGGCCAAAACCATATGATCAAAGTTTTGAAACTTCGAACTGTAAATAAAAAAATAAAAACAAAAACATCTTTTTTTTATATTTTTGCATGTGGGCAAGCCCCCCTGCACCCTCCACACTCCCTGCTAATTAAATATACCAACTCCAAGATCACACTACAGCACAGAATATGGTAAATATACCATTCTGAACTGTACGGTGATCTCCATTTGAATGGTTCAGAGTTTCAAAACTTCGATCTTATGGTCTTGATCATAAGAAATTTGAAGTTTTGAAACTTCGAAATTTAGAGGTAGACCCATATATATATATATATATATATATATATATATATATATATATATATATATATATATATATATATATACACAGATATATCTTTATATAGATTTATAGATTTTTTTTTTATTTTTGATGTAAAACAGTTCCACTGTCTAATGTATCTAGTTACCTTAGCATATGTAAAATTCTTGCAGGAGGAAGTATTTTACATCAGAATAGGTTATTTATTTTATTGATTTATTTACATTTGTTGACCGGGAGTGTCCGACTGGCCGTAGATCCATTTTCAGCAGAGGCCCGGGGAGAAAAGCTCCACAGTTAAAATAAACAGACAGTGGTTACATTGGATTTATTTATTTATTTATTTCCAGTTTGATAACCGGGGATGTCCACTGGGCCCGAAAGCTCGTTTTCAGTGGAGGCCTGGGGAGAAAAGCTCCATATTACAAACACATTGCACACTTAAAGCTCCATATTACAAACACATTGCAGACTTAAACAATTTACAAACAAGTAAAAATAAAATATTTATACAATTGTATTGTTAGCCCAGAAAAAATACACATACATATGAAATGCAAATGAAGTAAATCAGAAGAGAAGCGTAGGAAAGAAGTGGTGCAAAGAAATAAAGGAGAAGAAATGCCAGGAGGAGGAAAAAAAAGAACAGTTAGACAAAGATTATTTTATGTTTGTGGTCAAAGATACATTTTACGGTAATGGTCAAAGATACAGTTACAAGAAGAGGCATTATAGGCAGTGGGGAAGTGAAACTATAAAAAGTATTTACATAGAGTTTATACAGGGGGAAAAATGATAAAGTAGGTGGGGAGCTGAAGAAAGAGTTGGAAGAAGAGGGGCAGGAGGGAGAATAATGAAAAGGGGACATAATAGTATTTAGGTAGGAAGTATACAATTACATTTCCAGTTTTGGGAGAGGTGAGAATGGAGTAGAGATTTGAATTGTTCAGGGCTTGTAGTGATTCTTAGCAGGGGAGGAAGCAAGTTCCATTTTTTTGCTAAAGTATAAGAAAGTAGTAGGTGGCCAGGAGGTCGTTTAGGTTTGTGCACTGAAAGAAGATTTTGGTGGGGGATTACATAGCAATTAACATAGCGATTAACAATTTGATTAACATAGCAATTAATTACAAACATATTTACAGATGAAGAGCACAGTACATCAGTAGACAACTAGAATCTTTATCTGCAAAATACATAACAGACATTAACAAATGTTAGAATAAGAAGTTCCTGTTGTATAATAAGTACTAAGCTTATGAGCATCTGAGCTTGCTATAATCAAGGTAGTTAGTGGGGTGGAAAGAAAGGTAGTGGTTGGATGGGGTGGGTGATATTCAAGTGGGAGTTGCAAGGGTATAGCCAGCATTTTTTTAGGTGCGCTTTTAGGAATGTTTTGAAGTGGGTGCATGATGGTACGGAGGTAATTGTGGGTGGGAGGGAGTTCCATAATTTGGCTAAGGTGCAAGAGAATATTGCTTCACCAGCAGAGTTATTGGATTTAGTGATCTGCAAGTGATTTTTGTTGCTGGATCTTAGTGGTCTGGTGGGGTTATGTAAGTACTTAATGTCTACACACACACACACACACACACACACACACACACACACACACACACACACACACACACACACACACACACACACACACACACACACACACACACACACACACACACACACACACACACACACACACACACACACACACACACACACACACACACACACACACACTCTCTCATTCTCATGCCTGCACACATAGACACACACATACACATTCAGAAGCATGATCCAGACATGTAGACGCACACATATACACAGAAAAACATAAACACACACGTTCAAAAATATATACATACAGACAGACAGACAGACTCAAACACATAGTGAGAAAGGTGTGTGAGAGATGTCGCTATATAGTGTCATTGTCATTGGAGGCAAGGGTCTTCACATACACCCACTTATATTGACAAGCAAGTTATCTGTAGCACACACACACACACACACACACACACACACACACACACACACACACACACACACACACACACACACACACACACACACATTCAGAAGCATGATCCAGACATACAGACACACACATATACACAGAAAAACATAAACACAATCTTTCAGAAATATACACATACAGACAGACAGACAGACAGACTCAAACACATAGTGAGAAAGGTGTGTGAGAGATGCTGTTGTATAATGTCACTGTCACTGGAGGCAAGGGTCTTCACTTACACCCACTTATATTAACAAGCAGGTTATCTGTAGCACATACACACACACACACACACACACACACACACACACACACACACACACACACACACACACACACACACACACACACACACTAAAGTTTTCACCGTGTGACTAAAAAGAAAAAAGCCATGGAGACTAACAAAATGGTCATCTGCAGATTAGAAGCTCACAGGGCAGGTCAGAGCTCTATTTAAAACGGACACTTCCCAATGGAGAAAGCCATAGACACACATCTGTGTCTCTTTTGTACTATTTTGAGAAAGCTGATAACAACAAGATATGCTAGTTTTGCATGAAAATGATATCATACACTACAAAGGGTGCATGCCTCTCAACCTCAAAGTGCAAGAAATCTGAACAATGCCAATAAAATAGAGGGGGGGGGGGCAAAGGCCCCAAAATAGGGAAAGATTTTAAATATAGCTCTTATAAATGTATAAAGTTACTAGTATAACAGTTATGTGTTAGCATGCACTTTCTGAAAGATATAAAGTTTGACATTTTATTATTTAGTGACATGAATCCTTAGTGATTTGCCAGAAAACAACATTTTTTGAGGAACACTCCATAAATATGAGGCAAAAATCTGGAAATTATGCAAACTTCTTGACAGTTGAGAGGTATTAAAGGGTACATGGTGACTTTCTAGGCATCCAAGAACCTGCATGAATTATGTAAGAGCACACTCCCTAACTATTCATCCAGACTCTTGTTCAGCACTGGTTGTATAATCTAAACAGTATGAAGGAAACTGTACTCCCCAGTAAATGACCGGCATTGGCCATTGCTATCATACTGCAAGCATGCCTCCTGAGCAGGTTGCATGTTTATCGTGTTCCAAGGTACTGAAGAAAATGCTGAAGTGGAAGTGGGATAAACAGCCCAAGAATGGTCAAGTCAAGTCTGTACTTTCACCATATCCAATCAGTGATCCAAAATATCATTAACTAAAAATTGTTCAACCAGGGCCACAGACCAGTTGTCACTCAACAAGTGCATAATCCTGATCCAGTGTATCCAGAACAAGGTGTGATCATTCCAATGGCCAGCAACATGCAAGACTTGAAAACTATCAGTTACTGTAAGGGGGAAGGCAAGTTTGAGATGGCTCCATCCTTTAATTTGCAGTTGTATATGGTCCATGTACCTGTGTGTGTGAGGGATAACATCTAGCACCATCTTCTCATGTCTTTATGATTTGTGGGAAGAAGAAATCATGTAGTGAAGTGTACTAAGCACTGCATGAGATTTTGGAGGGAGAAGGTATTACCCAGGTATACTATTCAGGACATTGAAAAAGCCTCCACAAATATATCAGAGTTGGAGTTTTTAACAATCACATGGAAAGTGTATCATTTCCACCTACAAAAAAATCATGTGGAGAGGGAGCCAAATGATCAGCCTACAACAGCTGTATGGCAGTAAACACATGAAGTGTGTAGCAGTTGTATGTCAGAAACCATATGAAGCTGGCAGCAGCTGTATGGTGGTAACCATATGAAGCATGTAGCAGTTGTATGTCAAAAACAATATAAAGCCTGTAGCAGCTCTATGGCAAAAAACGTATGAAACCTGCAGCAGCAATATGTCAGTAAACATATGAAGCCTGCAATAGCTGTATGTCAGAGACCATATGAAGCCTACAGCAGATGTATGGCAGTAACAATATGAAGCATGTAGCTGTTGTATGTCAGAAACCATTCAAAACCTGCAGCAGCTGTATGTCAGTAACCATATGAAGCATGTAGCAGCTTTATATCAGAAACCATATGAAACCTGCAGATGTTGTATGGCAGTAACCATATGAAGCCTATAGCAGCTGTATGTCAAAAACCATATGAAGCCTACAGCAGCTGTATGGCAGTAACCATATGAAGCATGTAGCTGTTGTATGTCAGAAACCATTCAAAGCCTGCAGCAGCTGTATGTCAGTAACCATATGAAGCCTGCAGCAGCTGTATACGTGTAAACATATGAAGCATGTAGCAGATGTATGTCAGAAATTATATGAAACCTGTAGCAACTATATGGTGGTAACCATATCAAGCCTGCATCAGCTGTACATCAGTAAACATATGAAGTATGTAGCAGTTGTATGTCAGAAACCATATAAAACCTGCTGCAGCTGTATGGCAGTAACCATAAGAAGCATGTAGCAGCTGTATGTCAGAAACCATATGAAACCTGCTGCAGCTGTATGGCAGTAACCATAAGAAGCATGTAGCAGCTGTAAATCAGAAACCATATGAAACCTGCTGCTGCTGTATAGCAGTAACCATATGAAGCATGTAGTAGCTCTATGTCAGAAACCACATGAAACCTGCAGTAGCTGTCTGTCAGTAACCATATAAAGCCTACAGCAGCTGTATGACTATAGCCATGTGAAGCCTGAGTCAGTTGTACTGCTGTAGCCATGTAAACACTGCAGCAGTTGTATAGCAGTAGCCATGTAGAGTATGTGGCATCTGTATGGTAGTAGCCATTTGTTACATACATCGTCATGCAAGGTGACGGCACTGGCATACTTCTGACTGTATGAAGTATCTGTCTCAGTGGATGGCCTTGTGGACAACATGTTGGGAGACCCATGTGGTGGCAATGCATTTAACCAAAGCATACTGTTGAATTCCCTCTCTCCGAAGCCAAGAATTGACAGTATTCCCTACTCCTGAAGAGATTTCTCATATACTTTGAACTTTACTTAGCTCCTACCACTTTCCAAAGGTTCTTAGATAAAGATCTAAAATCTCACATCAGGGGAACATATGCATACCTTGAAGATCTAGCAATTTATTCAGGAGACTGGTAATCACATTCAAGGTTAAGCTGATAAAAGTAAGCTTTGGATGACAGGAGCCAGATATTTAGGATAATAGCTTTCAAAAGCTGGCCTGGTCACAGTACCAAATGGCAAGTGAATGCATTCTTAGGGCTAGCAAGCTGCTACTGAAAATCCATACCCAGCTTTGCTACCACAGTCTGCTCTCTGACAGACCTTAGAAAAGTAAGGCACCCCTCTGGATAAGGAGGGTTATAGTAATAGATGTGTCTTTTAACCATCTAAAATATATCTTATATTCAATGCCTATCTTGATTATTCCAACTTCAGTAAACCCTTTTGTTGTATACACTGATGCAAGTGAAGTAGGGTTAATAGCTATGTTACTCTGGAAGTATGTAGAAATAACCTCTATCTAAGTAAGAAGATAAGTAAGGCTGAGAAAAGATAATCTTCATAATAGAGTGAGAATGTCACACTATTAAGTGGTCACTATCTTTTCTGTAGATTTAATTACTGGGTTGTAAGTTCACTTTAATACCTGATGATGCACAATGGGAGAGCTCAAATGTCTTCTCATTAATTTCTCATGTTGAGTGTGAGGTATGTATGAGTGCGGGTAAGTGGAGTTTTGCTGCTTAGAGCTAGGGTTAGGGCTACATGAGGTGATAGTTTTAGTTGTGTTTGTGTGTGTGTGTGTGTGTGTGTGTGTGTGTGTGTGTGTGTGTGTGTGTGTGTGTGTGTGTGTGTGTGTGTGTGTGTTTTTGTGTGTGTGTGTGTGTGTGTGTGTGTGTGTGTGTGTGTGTGTGTGTGTGTGTGCGCGCACAAGCGTTTATGATTTAGGGCTAGAATTAATGTTAGGTTATGTGCTAGCTTTGTGTGCAGTGTGCATGCAGAGTGAGTGTATGTTTGTGCATGTGTGTGTGTGTGTGTGTGTGTGTGTGTGTGTGTGTGTGTGTGTGTGTGTGTGTGTGTGTTTACATGTCTTGTTTAGTGGTACTTTCAGTGAACGGGTTTTTGGTAAGGTAATGTGTCAGGGTTGGAAGCAGATGCAAGCTTAGGGTAAGGAGGCAAAGTTCCCCTAAGTAAATGCATGTTATTTGGTTTTGTGTTTGTGTGTGTGTGTGTGTGTGTGTGTGTGTGTGTGTGTGTGTGTGTGTGTGTGTGTGTGTGTATGTGTGTGTGTTTGGTAACAATCTTTACTGCAAGATTGCTGCTCTTGCAGTTGTGATTGTTTGGTTTTCATTACTGTCGAAACTGCAAGGCTGGCTTCCTTGCATTTTTGATTATTTTATGTTGATTGCAACATCTTAACATTGCATAGTCTATCTTCTGTGTTTGACTGTGTGAAGAATCAGTGTGGTAATCTGGTATGACATTAGGGGATAATCAGTGAGTGCCAGGTGTTATGAGAAATGCAGAGGGAAATAAGGGACTGGAGAATGGAGAAGAGGGCAATAAGAGTAGGAGAAAGACTAGTAGAATGGAAGAGACTATAAATAGATTAGAGACTGAGGGAGTAAGATAAGTCAAACTGGAAGATGTAGAAAGATGGAATAGATCAGCTGATGTAAGTATCAGGAGCAATTATGGTTTCTGGCATAATGAGTGCACAGTATGTGTTTGTCTCTTGAGGGTAGGAGGGGAAGAGGCATGCTGTAGATAAACATGACAGCAGCAACTTAAAATATGACTATGGGCATGTGTACCTTAATTTTTAACTACAGTTTAACCCCAGACCATAATACTGAGAAAGTGGTGGGGATAGGGGAAAGTATTATTCCCAGAAATGATATATGTATCCTTGCAAGCATTTGTTTTCTCAGTTTATTGTGAACTGGTGTTTGATCAGCTTTGAGACTCCAGAGAGCACCCCTGCAATACCAGCTACAACTCTTACCACACTTTTCAGCCACCAAATCAAGACCAAAACACTAAAGGTGGAGG
This sequence comes from Protopterus annectens, assembly GCF_019279795.1. Classification (NCBI taxonomy): domain Eukaryota; kingdom Metazoa; phylum Chordata; order Ceratodontiformes; family Protopteridae; genus Protopterus; species Protopterus annectens. The sequence continues at coordinate 130,897,203 of NC_056740.1, forward strand.
AGTGTCTATATTCACCAAAGATATTCACAACTCCAGGCTAGTTGCCAAACACAATGCAGCTGAAATTCTCCAGGTGCAACTAACACTAGGTAAGACTGCAGTCCAAATTGTAGCTTGCTACAGATCCCCCAAAATGCCCCAAGATTACCACTACACCTTTCTAAACATACTGGAAAATATTAAGATACAACCAAACACCCTAATCCTGGGTGATTTCAATCAACCACCCTAATACTGGATGATTTCAACTATTTGCCATTAACTGGGAAAACTACTCGGGTACCAACACCTTTTCCCAACGGTTCTTGGAATTCATAAATTCCAATGCCCTGGATCAACTAATCCATTGTCCCACCAGGGGCTCCAGTATCCTAGACCTGGTCATTACCAAAATGGGAGATAGATACTCCACACTAGTGGTCACCCCCCCCCCATTGTTCAGGTTTGACCATAAGCAAATCACCCTTGACATCCACATCCCTCCCCCACCCCCCAGTAAGGAAACCTCCATAAAAAACTTCTCCAAAGCCAACTTTGTGCTACTTGAGTCAGAAGTGACAAACTTCATGGCCCCAATGCAGATGGGAACTGAAAGTTTGACTGCTGAATCCTACACTAAGCACTGTATGAGCACATCCACTTGTGCATGAATTGTGCCATCCCAAATAGAACCAATACGCTCTCCTCCAAAAAAAGGAAGCCAATATAGTGGTCCCTTGCCATAAACAAACTGTACAACAGAAGGAAGAAACTGTTGCAGAAAAGAAGAAAATCCCAGGATGCAAAACACTCCCTTACCAGCCTCAGCAAGAAGCTGAGATCGCTCATAAAATCCTCCAAAGCTAGTTACGAAAATGAAATTGCCAAAGATTCCAAAGACAACCACAAGGCATTCTATAGTTATGTCAAGAATCTAAATGGCAATGCTCAGATCTGCTCTGAGCTACAACAGAATGGCATTAAATATACTGATCCCAAGGATATTGCCAATATCTTGGCAGATCGATTTAGTGCCAACTCCAAACCCTGAGCTGTTGGACATGCTCTACCTTAAGAAATCCCAATCCCTCAGAGCCACATGCTCCAAGGATCTAAACCTTGTCATCACAATGAACAAAACATGCTGGAGGGATAGGTTCCTGACTCAGAGACTCCCCATACTCTGGAACAGACTGCCAATACATATCAAGCAGAGTGCCTCCTTGGCCCTCTTCAAAAGGAACCTTGACGATTGTATGGGAGATAGGAAATTCACCCCAGGGATCACGTCAGTCGTCCTGCTAGACAGGGGTCCAGGAAAGTAAATATTGTGGGAAGAAATATCCGGGGAATTGTTTGGCTAGGCTTGTATAGGCCCCAGGGCCAATAGCCTAGTACCAACCTATGAACCTATAAAACATGGATATTCATTTTTTCAATAACAGAATTAAAACTGAATTTCTTTTCCTTATAGATAAATTTTCTTCAGGCCATCATTGGATCAAAGTGTTGGGAAAAAGCTCTAAAATGCAAAACTAGAGCATCTTATATCCCATGGCTATTGGGTACCTAGAAGCCACCATCTCTGCAGCTTAATTTAGTTATTACAGGGTAGTTTTGGTTAGTTAGGGTATGTTGAAAGGATGCAGGTAAAATCAAAGTTGAAGATTAAGACTGAATTTCTTTCTTTAATCATCCCTTATATTCATGCCATCATTGGATGAAAAGGTTGTTTAAGCAACTCTAACATATATTTCAGAGAATAAAACATAATGGCTTTGGGGCCTCCCATGGCCCCCAGTCCCTAAGTTTAATACAGATTTCCACTGGAGTTATTACACTGAAGTCTTGGTCAGTTAGGATTTGATAAAAGGATGTAGGAAAAAATGAAAAATAATACAAAATTTCTGTCTTTGATCATGTGCTTTGCTCAGACAATCATTGGACAAATAAGTTGTTTAAAAAACTCTAAAATGCATCTCAGGGCATATAAAAACTACATAGCTTAAGGCAGTTATTTCTATTGCAGCTATTACAGTGTAATTTTGGGCAGTTAGGATGTGCTGAAAGGATGCAGGACAAAATAAAGTTGAAGAATCAGGCTAAATTTCCTTTCTTTCTTTGATCATGGCTTTTGTTCAGGCAATTACTAGATGAAATTGTTGTTGAAAAAAAAACTCTAAAATGCACTATACAGCATCTAGAACTCACATGGCTTCTGGTGGTCTTGCAACACCCCAGGTGCTTGGTTTGATGTATTTGTTTCTTCCACAGTTATCACAGTACAATCTTGCTTAGATAAAGCACATTGACTGAATGAATTAATACATTTAGGGGGAAAATCTGTATCATAAGCCAAACTAGATAGCATGAGTAAGCCAGGATGGGGTAGGCGGCAGTGGAGGGAGTTTGGCATTGAACCATTTGCCTAGGGCAGCAGTGTACCTATAGCTGGCCCTGCTTATAAATAAATCAAATATTCCTCTTTTCTGTATTTGGCTATTATTTTTCAGGCATCAGTGAACAGTTCTTATCAAACCATCAAGACTATAATCATCTATCTTGTTTCTCCATGATCATAATTTTACAGTAAAACTGCTTGATTATTACTATGCGTGAACTGTATTCCTCTTGCCAATATTTCACTATTGTTTCATACTATTAGGTATTAGAAAACAGAGCTTATTGAAGCTTCAAGATAATAATGAAATTCATTTGTATGGTAGCATCTAGATATTGCATTTTACTGGCCAAAGTGCTATATCTTATGCAGTTGAATGAATAAAACACTCATTTCTGAAAAAAAAGCAACATCATAGGACAGCCAATGTGTTTAGATTACTGGAGTTTGTACATACATTCAGTGCACTAGTGAACTGTGCAATAATTTAGAATAAAGTGAAATATTCGTACAGCCACTGTGCAGCTATTACTTCTCACTATTGGGCAATAGAGTAGTCCAGTTGTGAAATCATCAATATTATTAAGGTGTATATTGCTTAGCTAATATCATCTTTTCTTCAACAGTAACATTTTTTTGTTTTATTAAAAATGAACCACAAAGCAAGAATACATAAGCTGCTATATTCCCATGTAAACACTTCACTAGGTCACTGCATTCTTATAAAGTACAAACTAAAACGTAAAAAGCTCAGAAAGACAAACCATTTAATGAAAACTACAAGAAAGACCCAGCCAAGCTAGAGACTTCACTGTTTAATTCTTTAAACATCCTGTAATAGAAACCTATGCGTTATATGCAAATAACCATTTAAGAACATACCAGTGTTTTAGCTACAAGGCATCTGAATGTCTGTGACTTTTTACTTTTATTTTTTTTATGTCTATACTGGTATGTTCAGAACAATAAAAACTAACCCCTCTAGTGTAGACATGCCATATTTCTTTCTTTTTTAGAACAGCAATAAAATATAAGTGTATTGTTTTGGCCACACTTTAGAAACACAGAGTTTATAAACAAGCCTGATGTCAATAACATTAGGGTACCTGCAAAATATCCCAAATAACATCCAAATAAAATGGTGAAAGGTCGCTCAAACTATTTAGTAAAAATGACAAGAAAGATCCAGCAAAGCTAGAGTCTTCACTGTATAATACCTTCAATCTTCTATAGTGGAGGACCTTGGCATATATGCATTAAATGGTTTGTATGTGTGACCATTTTACCCTATAGTTTGGATGTTATTTGGGATATTAAGTAGTCATCCTTATGTTATGGGCATCACACTTCCTCATAAGCTCTGTGTTTTTAAAATTGTGGCCACAGTTATGCTGTACTGATAAGCTCAGGAAAAAGGGTGAAACATGGCATGTCTACATCAAGTGGCATTTGGCTTTATTGGCTTAAATGCACCTGAAAAGGATTTTAAAAACTAAACTTTCTTAGTATTGTGCACCAGAGGGCAGCCCTTATCAAATAATAAGGATCAGAGAGGTGTGTGATGACTCCCTATAGTCTGTCCTTAAAAAGAATGAACTGCAAAGTCAGAATATGTGAGCAGTTAAGACTGCACTAGGTAAGATATATAGGGTCTATATTAAATTAGTGAACGCTTAGAAAAGTGAACACTAATTCATTGACCCCTTTTAATTGAAAGCTTAAAATCTCGAACACCTGGAACAGCAATTTTTTTCACAGGGGAAAAAAATCGCTGGTCTACAAAAAAAAAAAAAAAAAAAAAAAAAAAAAACTTAAAACATTTTATAATGTGGGAGGCTTCGCCCCCCGATGTGGGAGTCTGTGCTCCCCACATACCCCCTACTTATATATACCAACTCTGCAACCTCACCACAGTGGAGAAAATGGTGAACTCCCGGAACCGGCCTAGCAATTTTTTTCCCTGTAAAAAAAATTGCTGTTCCGGGTGTTTGAGATTTTAAGCTTTTGCTTAAAAGGGGTCAATGAATTAGCGTTCGCTTTTTTAAGTGTTCGCTAATTCAATATAGACCCAATATATAGTGATGTGATGTATTCCTCTTGCCTGTATGTTTTTTTCCCTTCTATCAGATATCAGAGATCAGTCAGTTAGCAAGGTATAAATCTGTACTTAACATGATATAAACGAACAAGCAGAGTATGGATCTATACTTAACTTGACATAAAAAACAAGTAACTCCTCAAGGATATCATAAAAATTGAACAATACACAAAATTAGACTTTGTTAGACATAAAAAACAAGCAACCCCTCAGGGATATCATAAAAATTGAACAATCCACATAATTAGAAGTTGTTAAAATAAAAGGTTGCCTATTGAAATTTCATTCATTCTTTCTTTCTTTGTAAGAATGTTTATTGAACTTTTACATACATATAATACATACAAGAAAGAAAAATAACCATAAATGCATAAAAGTAAAAACTCAATAAGTCATTCATGATAGTTTGATCTTAATAGAATTTACAAATATTCAATATTAGATACAGATCTTAATTTCTGTGCAGCCTTTTCTTTTTTTGCATTAATCAGTGGCTAGTTCTAAGAACTCTTTGAATAAAGGAATTTTATCTGATTTTCATTTTTCAGTTATTTTTCTAGCAGCACATAGAAGACTCCAACACATAGAATATTGTTTAATACTTATTTTATATGGAACCAAGACATTTATAAGTAATGTTAATCTTTCTATCCTACAATTATCAGACCATAAATCTTTAAAAAAGTTAGTAGCATGTTCTGAAAGTATCAACTTTTTCACAATTTACAAACATGTGTCCAATCAGCCTTTATGTTTTTTTTTTTGCATCTCCAGCAAACTGTATAAGTGGGTGTGGGGCTTCTAAAACATTGTTTTGTTTTATTTTGTTTGCAGATATTACTTCTGTTGTTCAAGCTGATTTAACTAAATTGTCAATATGTGGTCTTGACCATGTCAGTTTCAATAATTTAAAGAGATGACCCACTGAACTAGATTCAGATTTTTCCAGTATAAACTTGTGATGTTAAACCAACTAATTTCAATAATACATACTTATCTTTTTTCATTAGTTAGTTGTTTCAAACCACTAGGGTCATGAAGATTCCAATTGTTTTTATTAAAATTGTTATTAATAGAAATAATCATCTTATACAATTTAGAATCCTTTATTTGTAACCTCCCTTTTAATGATTGATAGTGTAAATTCATATATCTTTCTTATTTTCTGATCTTCCTAACTGAACCACTAAATAGCTATACAGTTTTTCTCTTATCATGGATAGTAATAGGCTATGTGAAACATTCAGTTTGGAATTACAGCCAGTTCTATCACATTATCATATCAATATTTTTTAATGTCTCCATATATACAGTATCAGATTGCAACTTTTAATAATTCCATTTCTGTGTGATGTATGGAATATAAAAAATTTCCAGTTTTTAAATGATGGAGTCTTATAATTATAGTTTATAAAATATTTTAAATTTATTTTTACACGTTTAAGGGGAATCTCTTCAAAATAATTGTTTAATAACTATAAAATGGATTATTAGCAATTTTAATGATATTAGTTTCCTTAAGATAGTTTTTAATAACCTGTTCATGTATACCTTTCCCTCAATTGGAATAAGAATGATCTATCCAGATCATAACCATACTACACATTGCGGCATAATTTGATTTTTATATGAGGTTTTCATATGTGCAGGGTGCCATAGAAAAGAAAGTAATACATTTTTAATTTTTTATTAATACTTTCCTAGGCATTAATGCTATTGATTGTAATAGGTGTAGAATTTTAGGTAAAAGCATGAATTTTTCTTCAAATGTAAATATTCCATTCTTTAGTTAAACATATTAACTCATCAAAGAGTTTTTCAAAATTATTATTAAAGATTTTATTGAATTCTGTGTACATTTTTATTACCAGAGATTTTATTATATTATTTCCCATTTATAATTACATCTGTTTTTTAAAATAAACACCAGAATTCAATAAACTCTGTGTAGGCTTCACGTGAAGTCTACACAGAGTGTATGTGTTTAGGTGGTGAGCAGCAGTGGTAATTACAAATTCATGCAGTGCACTGTGTTTAAACATAAACAAGCATAGCTTTGTGGCTGGCAAACCATGTAGAGGACCATGGACAGCAGACCTGTTTACCTATGGGCAAACTAGGTTAGCAGAATTGAGCAGAATGCCACAATAATTACCAGGGTTTTTCATATAGTAATGTATATGGTCCAAACACATTACAGGACAATGTATACAGTGCAGGGTATTGTGGAATCCCATTCCAAGCATTCTGTACAAAAGTTGTGTAAATGATCTGTAATGGTACATGGACTGACATTTAAAACAAACAGTCAGAGGAAGTGTGTGTATTGAACAAGCACACACAGATGAATGGTAGGAATGAACACAGGGAAAGAGAACAGGTGAAACATCATAATGTACGGCAGATGAGGGCATGTAAATAGAAAACAGTTGTAACAGGAACACTAATCACATATCAACATGTTACAGTATGAGCTACACAGTGAACATTTATATTATCTGACTGTCAGACAAGGTGACATAACAATGAAGAAGATGTCTTCGTGAAATAAGCATCCTGAGATGAACAATGGAAAGGGCATCTATCAGAAATATTATATACGATTGGGTCTGGGTGCATATTGTGAAGCTGTGCAAACTGATTTGCCTGAATATGACTGTAATGTCAGCAGAGGTCTCCAACAAGTGGGACCCAGTTAAAGGCTCATGGGCAATAGTAAACAGAGACATGCACAATAATTGGCAATAGAATAATACTACCAATAATCCCATGTCTCTAACATAATATATGTGATTCTGGGTGATCATAGATGGTTCTGCACAGACACACTTGTACAACTATTATGACATGTCAGCAATCTATGAAGGTAATCAAGCAGACCATCCTGACACTGTAACATCTATTGGAGGTGTTAGGAGGGAGACTGCTATATCTGTATGTGACATTAGGATCAATCCAGGCTAGCTGACTGGTGTGCATGGCATATATGTATATATATATATATATATATATATATATATATATATATATATATATATACAACCGACAAGAAATGCAACACCCTGCAGGATAAGAGTCTTGCTGCCAAAGCAAAATATGTGTAGCAATCCAAACCAACATAGGTAGCAAAGACAGTCTTAAAAAGGATGAACTGCAGATTCCCATAGAGGATTTCAGGAATTTATTCCATTCTATCACCACTTTGTGGATGACATCTTTTTTGTGTGGTTGGGTGATATGGCTCAACTTGAAGGTTTTGTTTCTAGGATGAATAACCTTACGGATTATCTTAGGTTTACTATGATTTCCTCCAAGAGAAAGATAGAATATTTGGACCTGTATGTTGAGAGGATGAGTGATGGTAGTTTTAATACAGGGGTTCACAGGAAGACCTGTCATAGGAACACTTACCTTCATAGATGGAGCATGCACCCCAAACACATTTTCAAAAATATTGTCAGAGGCCAGGGGATGCGGGTATCACACTTGAATGTGTCAGATACGGGATATGAGGTTGAGATGAACACTCTTAGAGAGAGGTTTTCGAAGAGAGGTTATAAAATCATGAGATTGATGAGGGACTACAAGTGATGAATTTGTTGAGGCGAGGACGAGTGAGACCACATTTCTCTGATTATCAGGAGGAACATACTTCCCGAACACCGGTGTGTGGTGGCTCAGAAGTTAGAGTACCAATGTTTTTTACTAAAGATAATAATAAGATCTATGACATCCTTGATAGACATTGGGGTGTTCTATTGACTAATCCTGAGATCAGGGAGGTAGTAGGAGACAAGCCGTGGTTCAGATATAAGAATAAATTGAACCTCAGGAGAATGCTATGTCAACCATTTGACAAGCATGTATCTATCAATGATGAGAGCTTGGGTACTGTACCATGTGGTCAGTGCAACTTTTGTGAGTGTATAAATACAAGTGGGTTGTTTGTGCATCCAGATATGGGACGTGAGTATGTTATGTGTTCTCTTGTTTGGCTAATTGTACGACTTCCAATGTGGTTTATCTTGTGGTCTGCATGACCTGCAGCTCTTTCTATGTTGGCAAGATGGACAGAATGCTCAAGAATAGGATCAGGGAAAATCTCTATGCTATCAGAGTAGAATCCCCTAACAATGCTTTAGCTAAACATGTTTTGGCTGCAGGTTTAGATCATTATTTTAGATTTATGGTCATCGACACTATCATTCCCATTGCCCGTGGAGGTGACATCAGGAATGGCACTGAAAAAAGGGAGATGAAGTGGATCCTGAGGTTTAGAGCTGACCAAGGGAGGGGCCTTAATGAGAGGGCATCATTGAAGCCTGTACTTTTGACAGCTTTGAAAGTGTCTTAGCCCTATGGGGCTTACACTAACTTTGTTTCGTTATGTTGTTAAATTTTAGAATTGTTATTATTTTTTTTATCTTTTATTTATATATTCTTAGTTTGGAATTTAGCAGCTTTATCTGCTAATTTTATTGATCGTCAGCTTTGTAAGATGTCATACAGTCGTATAGTAGAATGTAATATGTTTAAATATGTGTTTGTCTTTTTAAAAAGTAACGGATTCAATTGCAATTGCCTTTCTAGCTGTGAGTATTTAAGTAATGACCTTTGGTGTGTGCTTTTGAAGGTCTGATGAAGCGGAATGTGAAAGCGCTTACCTACTGTGCACAATTAAACCTGTTTTTTACGAAGTGAGTTCTTGCGTTCATTCAAGTCTGTGGCTGTCTTTGCTGCCTATGTTGGTTTGGATTGCTAAATATATATTTGTCTCACCTTATAAATCATTTCATTTACTTTCTCAGTTACTTCAAAAGAGCTCTGCCACATTTGAAGGAACTTGTTTTCAGCAGTGAATACTAATACAGATACCCTTTTCTTTCACCTCTCACAAACATGAATTTGTGTTTTGTTTTCTTGGCCTGTTATGCCCTCTTCATATGTTCTCTCTTTCTCTCTCTGAGCATCACCAATATTAAGCTATCCTGTAGATCCAGAAAATGTCTACAGCACTTTAAAAGGGGAAGTTTTCTTCTTCCCCTGCTACTTTAGGGATGCCTGATGTACAGCAGTTCAAATGGTTCTAGTTAAGTTTGGAATACCTCTCTTACAACAAAGAAGATATGACTGTAATTGTTTCAATTTTTCTCATCCAGCTATGTAGCCTTTTGGAATTTGCAGTTTAATGTTTTATAGTACATGGACCGTGGTGACTGCATTCTGATATCTGGTAAAAGACAAATCAGTTAAGGGCTTGTATGGCATGAGACCCAGTCTTAACAAATGCTAAGCACCCATTGCTTCAGTTTTTAAGACTGGGTATCACTCTGTGCAGTTAAATCTGCCACTACTGACTAGCAAACATCATTGGCAGATTAAAAATTAGCTTTCTTTCTGTCTGCTGTCTGTGCCAGTAATGTGTCACTGACTTTTTTAAACATAACAGAATGGCTTAAATTGCCTTTCTGATAGTATTCACTAAGTGCTTTATGGCTTTAAAAGCTGACAAAACACTTAACTTTTTTTTTCTTATGACTAGTAGTACATGGAGCAATTAAAACTCCATGCACTACAAAGAATTATGAGCATTATCAATTCTTTATGGATTTTTGAGAACTTTTTAAGCCTTTTGTAACGTTTAGATTACTGAGTATTAAGTAGCAGATCTTTATTGACTTCTATTTATAGGCTTTCAGGCTTCAAATATAAGTATATAGGTTTTGCTCTCGGTTTAATTTCTCCAAGTATTTTGGATTTCTAATACCTTGACAGGAATGGACTCCATTCTTAAGTCAAAGTATGATTAAAGTTCATAAAATTAGTACTGTTTCATTTTTTGATGTTAGTCAGAGGTGCTTTGATATATCTGGTGCAGATGCAGTCTCTTTCCACACAAATCATAAGTTACTGTTGAATTATGTTTTTGAATCTACACATGAACAATACAGCCTTTTGTACATTCTTATGACTAAGGGTAACATACTTTTACATGCACTGTCAGTACACATAATATTCCTCTAGCAAGGAATGTAGAGAGTCATGTTAGCCTTTTTATATATTTTTCCTGTTCAGAAGGTACATTATATCCAAGGCTGTTATTACAGGAAAGCTTAAGGACCCCATGTGGTAAAATCTTGCCTGCTGGAGATTGGCAAGATGTCTTGAGAATTAGAAAACACAGAATTCCAGCTGTAATATTATACATTTTATTGGGTCAGCAGAGTTTTTACAGTTATTCAAGTTTTTGCTAATGCCAGATGCAGTGATTAATACACACTTGCTCCTAGAAAGGGAAAAAAAGTGCATAATTTCTTCCTTCCTGGGTGACAAAAAGACACTTAAAATGGCATTATGGAAAAAATTCTCAATGTGGATCTCCAATGCTTAGAACTTTGACAAATGTCCCTCAGAGAGAGACACAGAGTATGTGTGTGTGTGTGTGTGTGTGTGTGTGTGTGTGTGTGTGTGTGTGTGTGTGTGTGTGTGTGTGTGTGTGCGTGTGTGTGTTTAAGTGAGACAGAGAGAGAATGTATGCATAGATACTCAAAGCTAGGACCATCAGCTCTTTGTTTTATTGTTTTCTATTGTTCTATTGTAGTCATAGGTTTATGGGTTCATAGATTCATATTAGGCTACTGACCTGTAAGGATCTTCAGAAGCATAGCATTATATCCCCGAGGCTGTTTTTAAATTTTGCAGGCAAATAACCCAGAGATGAGCCAAACAAGTATACATTAGGATATTTACATGTTTCCCCTATACATGATGGGCAGAGTTGCTAAACAATGGGTGAAAGATGGTTCAATAGAAAATTTTATTAGAGATTCTGAGCATCATCAGCATATTTTTAATATAATTTATTGTCAGAATATTTACATTTAATATATGAAAGAGAAGTGAACAGGTTTTCAGTGCATTAGACCTCTGAACATCATCTTCCTTAATGTTTAGTTCAGTTTCTTTTGTTAAGAGTTGGGGTCTTGGACTGTATGTCTTTTAGTATCAAGTGATCTTTGTACTTACTTCTTAATGAATGGTGTACTAGGGAGAAGGCTGTCAGACAGACATGAAGATCTGACAAAACTGTTTTATATTCTTACATGGTGCATATTAAGATTAAGAAATACGCTATACTGTTCAGAAATGCATCGGCTTACCTGCTTCTACTGTTTGTTTAAAACCATCCCGATTACCAACACATATGGTGAATGGGCAATCCTACTTTTTTGTTATGGTATGACTGACATAACAACAAGCTTTTGTGCATTTTTTTCAGCTACCCTATATAGCCATTGATTAAGAAAGGCATTCTGTGAGCAGGAAGCCTTAATGTGGCAATTTTCCCATTTGCAGTTTCCTTTGCAATTCTTAAATCGCCCTACTGCTGATGTTTTCCACTGGCAGAGGTGTCAGCATAGATGGCAGTCACCCTGGTTGATCTAACCTAATGTGGCTATCTGGGGGAGTGACTAATGCTAATTAGCCATATAATTTTCTCCAGACATACCTGCAGCTCCCAATTTACACTGTCAACTGATTCAAAGAATCCTCATCCTGATGAAACTCTCTGTTCTTTCTCTTTCTTTTCAATTGCCAATCTATCCATCACCCTGACTATTTTACCTTTCTTATCTCTTTTTTATTTTTCTCTTTTTTTCATACCCACTACTGCTCCTTTAACTAACCTATATCCTTAGTCCTCTCCTATTACTACCCTCTTCTTATCCTCTACATCTCCTTACCTTTCTAATGTTATCTCAGCCTCTCCACTATCAGAAGTGCTGTTTGCTATGGTCCAAAAGTATGAGGTTTGATTCCCTCAGCCTCCTTTGCCTAACTGTGACTCTGAGCAAGTCACTTAACTAAACACCACTCCCATGCTGAATTTGGAAAAGGTCTATGGAGACCAGTGCTCTACCTCAGAAAACAAATACAAATAAAATAAATGTTTCCTACTTATGCTTTTCTTCAATATACCCTTCCACCTCCTCCTCTATTTTCTGTTCCTGCTCTAATCTACAATTTATCTCAATCTATTAGATTATATTGTTGTAAAAATGTTATAGTCAACATTTAATAATGAAATGGGCCTATAATAGTTAACTAACTCCTTCTGGGGGATTCAATATAGCCTACATAGTAGTTTTTCACCATGTTTGTGTCGCAACATGATGCACACATGGCCTGCAGGAACATTTGAATTCAGTAAGCGCCGTGTAGAGGCGTGCACCGCTGCTGAAACGAGATAAACACCATGGCATGCCAATTGCTACATAGACAAAAAAACCTTTGTAGGTAGCTGAATGGATTCTAAATGGCAAACAAATCCACTGAAAATACAAAACAAACAAATAGTCCAACCATCCAGGGTAAAATACATTTAATGAAGCAACACACTATAACATACAGCAAAGGTTTTGAGCCTTCACAGTTCTATCTCAGTTTATAATACAATCAATTAAAATCAGTTACATTTTAAATTAATAGCCAGCCTATCAAGTTCTTTTCATAGATCACATGTCCTTAATTAGTGGTTAAGTACACTTAAAAATATACTTAAAATCTTGCTGAAAAGCTGTAACAGCTATATAAAATACAAGGACATAGTAAAACTACATAAACAATTAGTTAATAAATATTTAATAGTTATTATTTATCATATTAAATATTAAATAAACAGTTAGTATGTAGCCCTGATGAAATATATTATATAAAACTCTGCTTTTTCTTTAAAACTGGTTCACATTAGTTCAACCAGGTGCAGTATCAGCTCTAAAAAAAATATATCCATTTGTACTCTGCTAACTCAGTTGAATTAATTATATCACCTTCTCTCTTTGGCTTAACTATTTTCTGTAATACCCTCAATTTAAAATTATGATCATCACCAAAGCTTACAATATGCTTACTTATTGCATTTGAGTCAATACGGCTACATATTTCGGAAAGGTGAGAATCTATCCTTTCCTTCAATTTTTGATTAGTTTTGCCTAAATAGAAGCAAGTACATGCTTCACAGTTAGCAAGACAGACAACATTGTTAGTAGAGCAGGTGGTGAAAGTATTGAATCTAAACACATTCTGTGTAATAGGGTGTGGAAATTCATTATTCAGATTGATATAATGACAGTATGTACAGTTATAGCACAGAGTAGTAGCCTTCTTAGTTGAAAAAGAGAAATTATTTTTCTGATAAAATACATGATCTTTGTAACAAAGACATTTGTTTAAGATTCAGCTCTCTTTTAAAAACAAAATGTGATTTATCCCCCACTATTTCCTTCAATTCAGGATCTGATTGCAATATTATCCAATTCTTCTGTACAACCTGTCTAACCATGTTAGTATAACTACTGTACTTCGTAATATACCACAGATGATAATTCTTTTAAATATCACTATTCTTAGCATCATTCTTATCAGCAGATGTGTCATTAATATTTAATGCATAAGAATTAGAAAAATAGTTTGAAAAGTAAGCTATATCATGACTGTGTGCTAATATAAAATCCTTATTCATCTCAATTACTTCTGATTTATAATGTCTAAGTTTAAAGTCAGTAGTCATACTTTGTAACTCTTATAAAAAAGCTTTCAGTCCTGTTGTTCAACCTACTAGTCCTTAGAAATTGACTCTGGGCAACACTATTATGTACAAATGTTGGATGCATACTACTATAATGGGCAAACCAGATGGACTGTACATTTTTTCTATGTATCTTTGCATCAAACTGTCCATCCTTAAACATAATTGTAATATCCAGAAAGTTTATAATTTCAAATGACATATTCTCATCATGAGTTAAAAACTGAGTGGTCTTCTCTAAGCTGGAAACAAAAGTGGATAGGGTATTAGCCTTTTCATTTCAAATAAGAAATATATCATCCACAAATATTTTATAAAACAGTAAACCAGCATGAATAAAATGTAATTAAACATGTCTTCCCACCTAGCAAGAACCTGTTTATGTTATTCCTATCCCAGGCCACACAAGGATAACCCTAATAATATTTAGTTGGTATGTGACATCACTTCATTAACTTTCCTCTTTGGTGACCTTGATTATGTTGCTTTCACCACCACTGACAGGTTATTTGCTATCCTATCCACCCCACTATGAGTTTTCCTACTTATTCTTTTAATTCTAAATCTTATTCCAGTTCTGAATAAAATCTCTCACTCACTCCTTTCTTTCATCCAACTAAATCTAGTTCAGCTCTTTACCTCTTGTCACATAATACAACACATTTTGTACCATTCAAACTTATCTGTGTACCACTCTCTCAGCCCTTATATTCAATTTCTAAATAAATCTGGCTTCAAAATTATTTGTCATATTACATGTCATAATTACCATGAAATTATTTCTTGCACACCAGAGAGAAATGCCAGGAACTCTTTCATGTTGGTTAGTGGTGACTGCGTAGGTGGATCCACACTTATGACCATCTACTCCTATGCATAGGTTCATAGGATTATACTAGGCTATCTGCCCTAAGGCATTTATAAGCCTAGCCCAAAGTTTTGTGGCTTACGCCACCCCTTATGTTAAAAAATATTGTGCCCAGGTGGGTCTTCTTGCTACAAGCATGATAGATCATGTTAGCAGTCCTATGTCATATTTGATCTTGCGATCTGCTATGATCACAGTTAGTGTTTATCTTTTCAGCATGTTCCTGCCAGACATGTTCATGGAAGGCCCAATCACGCGTTTCTATAAAGAGGGTTTGTCAACTGTGTTTATGGATGGCCTGCATCATGATGTTATTCTCACCTGGGAGAACTTATCCATTTACTTCCTTTCCTTTGGAGCCATCCTATTCTGTCAAAGTGAGGATAGATGTTTGGTAAGCTGTTGGCCTGTGATATCTGTGTTTCCTCATTACAGACCCCATTACCCAATTCACAGGGAGCACAGACTGTGCAATGCTTGAATCACACAAAAGTACAAGGCACCTCCAGTGGTGCCTGCATTGGTGCAGCTGCCTGTAGCCATTTGTAGGTGTGCCCATACTATACCATACTACATCATCTACCTGTGAAAACTGCCAATACCCCTTGACTAGATCTCTGCTTCCTGACATGTATGTATCATGGCCCCACAACATCAAATGAAGAGATTCTATCACACACATGGATGACTACAGTCGTTTGCCCTTCAGTTCTGAATATCCTCCTTGGTGTGGAATTACAACATATATTACCTATATCCTTGCATAGGTTCATTGGTTATAGGTGACGTCTAGGCTAACTACTCCAAGGGGTCTTTTTAAGCCTTGCCAGGCTTCTCAAATGTATTTGACAAGTTCTGATACCCTAGAGTTATTTTAAGGGGTATGCGTAAGCTTGGACATGGGTGGGCATGCATTTATAAGTTGCCTCTGTCTACTAGAGATATAAATGCTATACTAAGAGTAATTTTTTTGATTCCCCATCCACTAGTCCAAGTTACTCTTGAATTGGGTTAGGGAAGAACCCTGCTTCATATGAATAGGAAGCCTATCCTATTCTAGTGAAGAGATAATCTCTGAGATACATACCTGCCCCTCCGACTTGTCCTAGTTATGTTGTAAATGAGGTTTAGGCCCCTAGATCAGATAATTCTGATTCTGTTTGTCTATCAGATGTGTAACAGGTCCATCAGAGTGTGGTCAGAGTATTATTTGTAGTCCAGGCACAGTTCAGCTCTCAACCATCTGTAGGAGTCTAAGTAAAGAGATGGGGATTTCAGGTTGTCCACAAAAGACAATTTGTTTAAACCCTGTATTCTTTTTGTGAGGAACCTCTGTGGATGCTCTAGTTGTTGCATATGTTTGGACAGGTGCGTACGAAAGGTGACATTGTATTCAATGATTGACCTGATAAGGACTGAGTACAGTGGGACAATGGCATCCTTAGACCTAGATGCTATACCCTTACTTAGAAGTTGTGCAATGTAGAATAATTTACCATAGACACTTGATAGCCAAAGGCCGGGTTACTGTCTACATGTGTTCACACAAGAAATGCAAGGAACAGTTAGGTCTCCCCACCAGAATCGATCAATAGCATCGAGGGTAAAAAATGAATCCAAACTCAGGAAAAGAAAATATATTTATTAGTCAAGTGCTTTTGTTCTCATATAATCTGAACTTTATCAGAACTAGTGCAAATGCAAGAACGCCCTGTTTAAATACCCTCACAATTCAATTGATTAATTAAGCAGTGATTAGCAAAAAAGGCAAATAAATACTTAAAACAGCAAAATATTCAGAAAGATGTGAACATTCCTTTGCAATAATTAACTAAAAACAAATAATTCATAAAACATATTGTTACAAATTCATAATTTTGATGCTGCTATTTTGAGTGTGCTACTTATGGAAATAACATCATTTAGACCTGGGAACACACTGACATTCAACCTAATTTGCCACATCAACTTCCTATATTCTAATCTCACTTCCCAATGACCCCCACTAGGGTTGACTAATACTTTTTCTAATAAAAAAAATAAAACTTAATATTATTACTACATTTTGAGTTGTGCTTAAAAAAAGCATTGCTGACATTTTGTTTCCCGAAGTCCGAGTAATGTTCATAGATTCTCCTTTTAAGTGAATGCTCAGTTTTGCCCACATAATAGGCATGATAAAAGTCTTAGTAAGTGAGGTAAACTGTCCCCTTACTGTTGCAATTGGGTCTATATTAGTTTGCCGGAAGTTATTTTCAGCGAACACCTCTTCTTTGACACCTAACCATTGAAAATCACTTTCACAATGCAAAGAATTTTCCTAGGACAATTAAGTAGTTGGCTAACTACACAACTTTGCCTTTTTTTCCCACTGTAGTGTGATCTTGGAGTTGGTATATAGCTAGGGGTGGTGTGGGGGGAGAGGAGGGTGTTAGGTGGGTTTGATTTGGTGTGTTGTGTTTTCTGTTGTGCTGTGGGGCAATTGATTATTTGTCCTGGGAAAATTCTGTGAATCACAAAAGTGATTTTTGATATTTAGGTGTCGACGAAGAGGTGTTCACTGAAAATATCTTTCAGGGAGCTCATATAGACCTGTTACAATCATAGTGTTCCCTGGTCTTAAAGTCATAATTAATTGACCTAAGGGTTAGAGTAGTATCCTGGTAAATAAATTTACAATAAGATCAGGCACCATTTTGTTTTGCCTATTGAGAGGTCACAAAGCCATTTCCTGGTTCAAAGAAGAAACCATATCCCTCGGATTCATATGGCGAAATAAAGAAGGAGCCATCAGTTGCTTCTGGATTAAGGCAATGGGTATTTTGAGATGAAAATCCATTACCAGAATGATAAAATTGAGAGAAATTGAGCACAGGTGTTAAAAGTTGAGTAAGCTGAGTCAAATTGTTAGAAAGGGCTTCAATGGAACAAACCATTCCGCCATTGTTGATAGCAGTAACAGGTCCATTGATAGAATAAAACCAAGGGTGTATGATTACCACAAGCATCCAAGCATCCAAAAACTTCAAAAAGAGTAACACTGGCAGCTTAATCAAACCAGACAGCATAGTTAACTTTTTTTTTAAAAAAAGCACTTTTAATTTCCAAATAGATTAAGCACTTTCATCCTTACTGAGCCAGGACTTCTTCAGAATAAATGAATGAGTTAAAAAAATCCTATAAATAATCTAGCACAGCTTTCCAACTGAACAATTAAAATGCTGATAGAATGGTGGAGTTTAAAGTAACAGCACTACTAAGTTGAAGCATAGTTAAAATCATATATACTTCTTAAAACCGATCAATTAAATTACATTCCCTCTATAAATACAGTCAACATCACACCTGTCAAATAAAAAAAATAAAAACAGTATTAAAAACAAAAACATGAATTTATAGTAAGGACACATGAATACCAGAACTATTCAATTACATATAGCTTTATCAACAGGGGTTACATGGAACTCTATTCATTCTAACCAGGTTTTTGAAAAATATGCAATCTTAACTGCCACTTAACTTCTTGTGTCTCTAGTTTAATATTTACATTTCCCCCTCTTGTATTATATTTGTTCCAAGATAGCTAACTGAAATCTCTTATAATTTGTGCAGGTAATAGAATGCTTATATAAGGCATTTTTATCATTCCTCTTCTTTATTTCATAGTTGTGCACATAAATACGCCTCTAGATACATCTCTCCATTTTGCCCACATAAAAAGCAGGACAACTAGAGCACTTAGCAAGGTACACAACATACTTGAACTGACAATTACCTTTACAAAATTCTAAGAAGAAATGCAGATAGTTTTCTAACACCAAATTGTTTGTTTTGAGAATAAAAGAACAGTGTGCACACATTCCACATTTCACTGTTCCACCCTTAGGAGGTCTTTTAAACCCTTGCCTACTCTCAAACATTTCTTTAAGATTACACCCTGTTTTAAAACTAAATTTAGGTTCTTACCCTAATAGTTGAAAAATACCAGGGTTTGTTTGTAAGATGTTCCAATTTCTTTTGATAATATTCATAATTTCACCAGATTGAGGGCAATGCTGTATTACCAAGGCCTTTTCATAGTTTATCCCACCTCTGATCTTTTCTCCAGAATCTAAACCCATAACCAACAGGGGTTAATACCATAACCCCCATTGGGATTGGATGTAATTCCTTATATCACTTACCAAATGGTCAGGGTAACCACTTGTAAAAAACATTTCTTCAACTATGTCCAGTTCATTCGACACATCCTCAAATTGTGATGTCAATGTTGCTATACGGATGCATAGATCTTTAACTATACTTTTTTAATAGCAGGGTGGCAACTGGTGAAATTTAAATAGGAATTACTGAAAGAAGGTTTTCTGTAGACCGTAGATTTAAACCCATTGTTAGTGTGTACTATCAAAACATCCAAATAATTAATCTTGTGTTTATCAAAACTGTAAGTAAATTTTAAAAAACTAATGGTGTGCTTCAAATAATTAGCAAAATTTGATATCATATCCTCAGGGCCTCTCCATAAAATAATGATGTCATCCAAAAATCTAGTGTATAATTTTATGTTAGAAAAAAACTCAGAATTAAAAAAAAAACTTAGTTTCCCACTCCAGCAATAATAAACTAGCATAAATGAGGGCACATGAAGTCCCCATAGCTACCCCTTTTATCTGTTTAAAATGTTTCCTTCAAAATAAATAGAGTTATAGTTCAGTACTATAGACATAAATTCCACCATAACGTTAACCCTATAATTTCAGAAGGAAGTATACTTTATAATACTGCTATAAAAAGATTTGAGTCCTTCTTCTTTAGGGATTACTGAGAATAAATTAAATACATCAGTAGTTAGACATATCAATTCACTTGTCCACAAATCACTTTTTAACCTATGAAGAAAGTCCCAGGAATCTACATTCAAATGGAGTAACTAATGATAGACTGGTTTAAGCCATCTGTTTATAACTACCCCTAATGGGTGAGTTTTAGATCATCTTGCTGCAACTATAGGTCTGAATGGAGGGTATTCAACATTTTTATGGATCTTGGGGATGCCAAAAATGTTGGGGGTAACAGGATTCTCCACTTTTTATAAATCTAAAAAACTCTTCTGATATCCTTTTGTCAAAAAAAATTCATCAATATATGAATATATCCTTTGATAGGTGATGCTCACTTAATTAACTGACACCTCAGAATAAGTTTCACAATAATGCAAAATATCATTCATCACTTCAGAATAAGATGAAGCCTAGAATAACACTATCCCACCACCTTTGTCTGGTTCCATAATTGGGATAGTTTCATCATTCATTAAATTGTTGAATAATTCTCTTTCTTCACTATTAAGATTAGGATGGCAGAATTTCTTTATATTGGAGCTGACGTATAATTTATATAAGTCATCCTCTACAGTTTTATTGAATGCATTTAGTATCAGATGTAGTGGGGGGGGGGGTTTGAAGGTACTTTTCTTTGTTAATTTATCAATACCAGATCTTAATTTATTATTACCACCAGAGATTTCTCATTGAAATATACCTCTAAACTCAATTTCCTTGTAAAATATTTTGGTTCAGTGAGGGAATCGACCAAATCAAAGCTTTCTGTGGGAACAAATTTTAATCCCTTTTGAAGCAAGGAGAAATAATCTATGGTAATAATCCTATTGGTATAATTGTATATATAAAATCTTTTAAATGAAGACTCTATACCAACATTCCTTTCCCCCCTTGCACTCCCCAAGACTTTGGCATCCACTTGTGTGACTCCTGACCTGCGTCCACATATTGTGGGTTCTGATATTCTCTCCACCTGAGCTATTGGAGCTGATATCTATGTCCTACCATTTCTATCACTTGAATGCACTCTGGGTTGTCTGGAATTGACGGATGTGTCTTTATGATTCACTCTACTCCTATCTCCACCAGGTTTAAAAAATTACTTTTAATTGTGTAAGCTTGCCTTTTACTATAGTGTTTCAAATTCTTATCAATTTTCTTTTATTTTTTTCCCTAAAAGCATTTCCACGCTTCTTTTCAACTTCGAACATTCTCTTATTATAAAACACAACCCACTGTTCAAAAATCAAATCATTCAAAATGTCATTATTCAATTTTTCAGCTACAGTCAAAAATGTAGCTACATTCATCTCGTTAAACTTAATAATTTTCCTTAACAATTCAAAACCATGCTCATCAAACATATTTACAAATTATTAAGTATTGGGATAAGACTTTGTGTGTAGTTCCTAAATATATACAAATTAATTATGCATATTATCATCATAAACCAGTTCAAATGGTAATTTGAAAACCCTCAGCCCTTGAGGTACAATTTTGAAATCTAAACATTTTGTCATATAATTATCAATTTGTAGGCTTTTAATTCTAAGCTTAAGGTCTTTAAGTGAACCTGCAACATTCTGGTTTGTATTAGCCTCAGCCAAGTCACCATTTACTACCGTCTTGTTGTTAAAGTCAAATGAATTTTGAATAAATTGCTGATAGTTAGTCATATCAATTACTGGATCCGTACAAACATTGGAGCTAACATTATCCCTGTTATACTTATCATTAGTCTGGAAGGGCTACCTCCTATTGATAAAATTATTAAAAGTACCACCATGAATGCTTCCTCTAGTAGAAGAAGCTGAAACAGAAGAAGTGGGAGCGGATGTCTTTTTAGGCACAGTACCTTTATTAAAATTGCCTCTATCTCCGGTATCTTCACCTTGAGGGCTGCATACAACAAATCTACCGTTCATTTCAAATGAATTATCCAATCCAACTCCTCCAACAGCACCTGCTTCACCACTGCTGAAATCTGTAGCATGTCTTCCATTCAGAGCTGACATGGAGGGGTTGGGACCTCTTGACCCTGACTCAGAACTGTTTCTTAATTTGTGAAAACAATTCAATAAGTCTGGTGAGCTCACTTTTTACTATAGTGAGCTCATTGTATTCATGTGTCCTTGCTATAAATTCATGTTTCTGTTTCTTTTTAATACTGTTTTTATTTTTTATTTGATAGGTGTGATATTGACTATTTACTCATATTTTATGGAGGGATTTTAATTGATTAGTTTTAAGAATTATATATGATTTGAACTAAGCTTCAACTTAGTACTATTACTTTAAACTCCACCATTCTATTAGCATTTTAATTATTCAATTGGAAGCTGTGCTAGATTATTTATAGGATGTTTTTAACCCATTCATTTATTCTGAAGAAGTCCTGGCTTAGTGAGGACAAAAGACCTTAATCTATTTAGAAAATAAAAGTGTTTTTTTAAAAAAAGTTAACTTTAATGTCCAGTTTGATTAAGGTCCAGTGATAGACTCGTTTTCAATGAACAAATCTGTAGAAGATACAACATGAGCTCCAAAAGACAACCAAATAACCGAGAAAGTGGAACAATCTCACTAATCCAACCCAGTAACCACAAGAAATGCGAGAAACTATTAGGTCTCCCCATCAGAACTGACCAATAGCATCAAGGGTAAAAATAAATTCAAAGTCAGAAAAAGAAAAAAACAATTATTATGGCTATCAAATATGGCAATGGGAGTATTCAAATTAAAAAGAGTTTGACAGACAACTGGAAATGTATTAATTAAGATGATACTTGCAATATGTGTTTGCGTGGGAAATCAGGTTTTACGCACACAAGACAATCCTTTAAAGAAATGTTTAGAATCTGGGTTGGGGTGACCATCATCTAATAAGGCTAACGCTAGTATGAATAAATGTGATGCCTGTTCTTATTGTAAACTTGTTCACCAGGGTGCTACTCTAACCCTTAGGTCAATTAATTATGACCTTAAGACCAGGGAACACTAATAGTTAGGGGGGTGGTCTACCTTGCTTACTGTGACTTTTGTCATGTCTATTATGGGGGCAAAACTGAGTCTTCTGTTCACTTAAAAGGAGAACCTATGAACATTACTGTGATGACCCACCACTGCCAACCAGTAATCATGGACCCTTAATCCTCACCACTGGCAACACTGAGAAATGTTTACTGGGAAGATGACAAGTACACACACAGTATTTCCAGATGCAGCTCTCTGCATCAAGTGCAGTTTCCTTTAAAAGCATGCAGAGACCACTGTCAGTTCAGGACTGGTTTCTCACTCTTTCTCCAGATCCCCAATAAGACACTGACACAGCTATAGAGTTGATATCTCATCTGAGTGACCAAGCCAAGACATACATCACCCTCTCTATCCAACCAGTGTTTCGTGTCCCTGCCCAAGTAGCTGACACATACACTCTTTGAGGTTTGATTTGCACACACACACACCTGGGAAAGGCTGGCACAGGTTTACTAGCTATGCCTCCTTCTGCCCAGACTATAAGGTAGTCATTACTGCTGCTCCTTATCATCTTCTGTAAGGCCCTTAAAGGGTGTCCAATATTACTGTGTAATATTAATATTAATAATATTAACACAAATGGTAGTTTGAGCAAGAGAAGACTATTAGGAGTGGCCCACAAAGTGTCACCAAATAAATATGCAAATACTCTCAAATCTTAAATATCTTTACACACATCACACAATGAAAAGTTTAAATATATTTAAAAACAAGTAATAAAAGAACAAGACAATACTAAATATATCTTCACAGTGACATCAGAGTTCAAAACCACAGGAAATATTTAAAACAACATTGCAAGACAGTCTCAGATAAATAAAGAAAATATCTAAACTAAGCTTCACTATATTCCTGACTGAATCTAAGAGAATTATACTATAATCTAAGAACTTACTAGTAGAGCAAGACAGATGTGGTGATTGGATCTTCTAGTTTTTGTCAGGTCCAAGACATAATGCAGAATGCTCTGTCTTACTAAGAGACTCCTCAAATTAATATCTCAGATAATACTGCTGGGATAGCTTAAAGAATTACATAATTTCTTGTCACCTGACTCCAGCTCCCAGGTGAAACAACCATTGATGAAACTGGCAGTATTTAGCATCTACCTGTAAAAATATACAGACAAGGGCTTCTCTTCAGATCTCTGGCAGATGCTGGGAGTCATAAAACAATTGCATTCCTTCATGCTTTCAAGACTAGTAATTACTTCTCCCTAAAGACAATACAGAAAGTTTCCTAGTACAGACATTGTGTCTGTGCTGTATTGAAAACTGAAAGATACCATCTTTTATGGTCTAGCCATAAAGTAATTTAATTTCAATTAGTTTTTCTAAAGTTAACCTCCTGTATTCCAGTTTCCACTGTTAAAATATATACATTGTGACATATAATTATTTACAAAATTCCAGCTAGCTGGCCTGGTAGTATCTCCTTTGATCACAATTAGTATGACATTGGGGAAACAAAATACCAGCAATGTTATTTTTAAGCAAAACTTAAAATGTAGTAATAATATTAAGTTTTATTTTTTTTGTATTACAAAAAGTATTAGTCAACCCTAGAGGGAGTCCCTGGGAGTTGAGATTACAATATAGGTTGATAGGTTGTTGATGAAGCAGATTATGTTGAATGCCAGTGTGTTTCCAGGTCAAAATGATGCTATTTCCATAAATAGCACTTTCAAAATAACAGTATCAACATTTTGAATTAGTAACAATGTATTTCATGAATTGTTTCATAAAAACCTATTAGACTACCTTTGAGGACAATAGTGGCTGGTACTGGATGGATAATGGAACCTTTTTCCATTTTTATGGAGAAGCATTTACATCCTGCATTAAATTGTAACACCACAGTATTAAGAGATACTCAACATTTTTTTACAGGATTTATATACAGTTATGTCAGCCTCACCATCAGGAAAGGAGTTATATTTGGTTACTATGGATGTCAGATCGCTATTTACTGTAATACCTAATAGCCTTGGCATACAAGCGATGCAGATATATTTGAGAACATATAGAAATTACAATAATAAGTTGATAGAGATGATATGTCAGTTTATGAATATTTTTCTTAAAATGCATTCGTGTTCAATACTGTATATTATCTGCAATGAGATAGCATAGCTATGAGCACTCCATGTGCCAATAGCTATGCCAAAATGGTCATGGCAGTAAGGGAAAACAAATTTGTATTAAATATAGTTAAATATAGTCCACATATACTATTTTATCATCAGTTTGTGGATGATATTTTTTTGATATGGGCAGGTAATGCCCAAGAATTACATGATTTTAGCTTGTGTATACAGGAGACAACCAACTATTTAAAGTTCAATATAAAAAGTTCTACTTCTTGAATAGAATTTTTAGATGTATTAGTAATTAGAACAGATGAGGGACATATCACCACTAAAATGTATTGTAAGTAATGCTATAAGAATACATTATTGCATCGCAGGAGTCTACATCCACATCATATATTTGACAATATAGTCGGAGCACAGATGACGAGAGCATTGAGACTGAATGTAGAAGATGCCAATTTTTTAAAAGAAGTACATCTTGGAGATAATTTTATAGCTGGATGTTATAGTCAAAAACAAATACTACAGGTAATTAATGAAGTTGTTCCCATGAGATATACCAAAGCTAAGCCTTATTTTTCAGATCAACAGATGGATCGTTTTACCAACTCTATGAGAAAGAAGAGATTAAACCATGTAAAATTTCCTATAAACTATAATACTAATGTGAAACAAATTACAGAAGTAATACGCAAACACTAGGTTATATTAACAACCAATGAAAAAATAAGAATTATCACTGTAGAAACTCCACAATTTGTTTACAAAAATAAGAAATCACTTAAAAAAAATTATGTTATCAACACAAAATAATGTCACACATAGAGATTTAAAACCATTGGTAACTAGACCATGTGGGCAATGCAATTATTATCATTTTATAGACTCCAGTGGACAGTTCTTGCATCCAATAACTAATAGAAGCCATGTATTTAAAATCAGTGCCAATTGTAACAGCATAAATATTGTGTATTTAGCGTATTGCACTTTATGTACATTTTTCTTCTTGCTATACCCCTTCCTTCTGGGCTATGGCCCCTCTGCAGTATTAATCAATAAAAGCTAACCTTATACTATTATCTGTGTTTTCCTGCCTTTTCTCTCTCTCCTTATTTGACTTAATGAATGATAATTTTCCAATATTGTGTAACTCTTACTTGATTGTATCTTAAACCTACAAAAGACTTTGTACTTGATTGTTTCTTAAACCTATGCAAAGACTCTGTACTATTGTTCACAAAAACAATTTTTATTTTTTTCGAACCATTTTTGCTCTCTAATGTATTTGAATCTAGTCATTTTTTAATTATTGTATTCCGTAATTTTACTTATGCTTGGAGCTTTTCTCCCCGGGCCTCTGCTGAAAATGGACATGTATCCAGCTAGACTAGCCCGGTCAACAAATATAAAATAAAATAAATAAATAAATAAAATAAAATGTACATCATTTTATGTGGGTAAAACCAACAGGCATTTTAAAGATAGAATCAGTGAACACTTATATCACATTAGGACTTCTAATACAATTAATGCCTTAGCTAAACTTGTTAGCTCAACCTCCATATGACATTCTTTTAAATTTATGGCTATAGATACAGTACACATTAGCAAAAGGTGAGGTAATATTAAAAATGTCACTGAAATGGATAATTAGACTTCAGGCTGATGGCACATTAGGTTTAAATGCCAATGTACCTTTAAGACCCATACTAAAGGCCAGACCATTATTTAAATAGTTATATTATTTGTTGTAAATATCACTCATGCTATTTAGCAGGTTGTTATATTAAGTCGTGGATAGTGTGTTTTATCTGTGCATTCATGTATCTAATAATATATTGCCATGTATTTCTACAGTTATATTTTTATTTAATGATTTTATGTTTAAACATACAGCTATATGCAGTAATATTATCCATTTATATACAATGCCACTACACAATAGAAACGGCTGACATGTTATGAGAAGAGCTGATAGTTGATGCTTTTATTACATTATTATCATCATTCGGTTTATAGAAGATGCTTTAATGCTGTTACAGAATCCTGATGTTTTTTTCCAGTCATGTCATGATGAGATAGATAGTGTATGATGTATAGCAAGAATAACTTGTAACTAAGATTTGTTATGGTCGTCAAGCTTTCTTACCCCTGGAGTCACTATCCTTCCATGCAGGACTAGCTTAGTCCTGCACGAAAGTGGTCTTTTAGGAGCAGGACGGCAGCGCGCCATGCATATTAATGAAGGCACGCTGCCTGAGCTCCTAAATGGACATGGGGCGTGTACAAGTGCAAGGCGCATGTCTGAGAGCAGAGCTCTCAGAATATACATGCCCCTGCAATAAAGAACAGCAGAGTATGAATAAGAATGAGCGAGACCACTCATAGGTGTTCGCATACCCCCAGCAACATCCCCCCAAGTTTACAAGAGCAATATTTAAAACAGTAAAGTTAAAGAAGTATTTTTTTTATAAAACAGATTAAATTTAACCATAGTTGTGCGGGTTTGCCTATCGTTTAGCTATGGTTAATGTAGCTTAAATGGCACAAGAGGATAAAAAGCAAGATATATGCAAACGAAGCAGTACAACAATAGAGTAGTGGGCAGAGCATTTGCCTTACAAGCAGTCATTCCCAGTTCAAGTCCCACTCCAGTACAATCCATTTTCAATGTCAAATCACTTTATGATCAATTTATTTTGTTGCATAACCTATGACATAACATATATTTGTGAACTGGAGTAGTGCATTAAATGCAGATGTGAGGTGTCATTCTCATAATGTTGCAAAGTCCACAGATAATGACAAGTGCCCCATACAGTATATGTACACAGGAATCAGTGATACAAATGGAAGGTAAAATGTGTAATGAATGATAAATCCATACAGTTTCCAAATCCACCACCTTCTCAAGAACCATTAGACATTATTGTCTAAATTAGTGTGGTGGTAAGCAGGTATAAGCACTAGCAAGCAAGAGTAAGCATATTTAAGCAGTAGTAAGTGGGTTTAAGCCCATTTGTGCTGGGGTAAGCAATGTTCACACAGGTTAAGCAATATTGAAGGTAACTCTCTGTAAGCATATTTAACCGGAGGTTAGCATTGCTTACCTTCACGCGAACCTGCGCAAACCCGTGCAAACCCACTTACAATTGCTTAAAAGTGCCTTAATCACTCTGTATGCAACAGCCGCTGTTCTGGCAAGAAACAATATAAACAGCCCTTGTAGGTCTTGAACGCAGGACCCTGTACACTATAGTCACAGTAGTTAACCACTAAGCCATCACAGCAGTACATAAGATTGAGGTATCACCAAACAGATCCTCACCATAGGAAATACAATCTGAACATGTGAAAGGAATCTATATACAGTTTTATATTGTATAACCAACTACAGGACATAAATATGTGAACTGGAGTACTGCATTAAGCCCAGATGTGAGGTGTCAATGTAATAGTGTTGAAATCCCCTAATAAACACAAGGACCCCATACAGTGTACATACACATGAATCATGGATACCAAACACATATATAACAAGTAATGAATAATAAATCAATGCCACAATGCAAATATAATGCAACTTAAATATTAAGCAATGCTAAGCATTGCACAGCCAAGCTTAGTAGGTGTAAGCAATATGTAGGCCAGCTAACTCAATCTGCCAACTGGTATACCCCTTTAAGCAGTGCCAACCTTAGGTAAGAAGGTTTGCCCATACTTTAGCCTTTTCAAAACTATCTAATCATAGCAAAGTGCAGGAAACCGGCCCTATTTAAACTCAACAGGTGGGAATACATCTCATAACTGGTTGTAGCTTTCCTTTGTAGACACTATGTCTGGAATGGGAGAGGGTGTGAGCTTTTGGGCTCAGCACTGGGGCATCCAGGAGTCTAGAGTCATGGCTGGACTCCTTGTGAAAGACCATGACATGAGACTGCTGCAGGGCCAGTACCAGGGTTCCCAATACAAAGTGGAAGCCTGGGACCATCTCACCCATGACCTCACCAGTGCCACTGGCATACCCATAACTGGTGAGCAGGTCAGGCATCACTATGCTGACCTGAAGCGGTAAAAGGGGGATCTCTTGGATCAGTGGATCCAAGAGGCTAGGAGGACAGGGGAAGTCCCAGCCTTGAGTAAGTATCAGTCCACTACCTGTTTAATAATTTCCAGCTCATGGTTACTATGGATAGGTATGGCTAAATATTCTTCTTATGTCTTTCACAGCGGCAAGTGAAGAGGCTATGAACCAGGAGGCCCGTGGATGTAAATTGGAGTGGTTGTGACACGAGGCAGGTTAGTAATGCTCTTGCATATACTGTCATAGGAAATAAATCTAAAAGTGGTAGTAGGTTAATTGCCTGTATAAAACCTGTTTTGTTTAAGGCATGTACTGCATACACCAGAGAATATGGCAGGAAGAGTCTCATATAGGTTGTATGTAAATAAAAGCATAAAAGCCTGACAATAAAGGTCTAACTGCTGGACTGCATGTGTTTACTCTGGTATCATATGGTAATGTAGATTTGCAATCACTTAATAGTACTGTTGTATTATGCACTGTTACCTACACTGTGCTGCATAAATAAAATGTGTAGGAATGTCTGTATATGACTGGTGCAATCCCAAGAGGTATATATAGTACAAGTGAGAGAGACTTAGCTAGAAAACAGTGAAAAGACTGGCAATAAAATCCAAATAGCACACTCAACTGAGATGTGAACTGTTGTATTTTTAGCACACACAGCCATGGTTCGAATCCTGGGAGTGGTAGTAGGTTGCATACAGAATCATACCCCACAACTGTACAGATATGTCCAGAATGTCCAGTAAATCAGTCCATATCTGCTGTCTGTCCACCTGGGAAATCAGTAGGATGATCCCAGATGTTTAGGCAGCAAACAAGAAATACAGCTGATTGTCAGACATCTATAAGAACAAACCTGTCACTCTAGCAACTCCCCAAAATATTATGAGAGTAATAAGCCAAGTATGTCACATCTATACCCCCATGTTGTCAAGCTGTGACCAGAGTGTGTACAGTAACAGAGTGAGATTTATGTGCATAATACTACTGTGGAATCTGGTAATTTGTGTGGCAGCATTCAGGTAGTGCTAACAAACATTGCTCCGACAGGTATGTCAGATATAAACAATGTGCCTAGAAATAAAAGATTGATATCCTGTACTGGTACTGTGTACTCTGGTATTGTATGGCATTGTTAGTGTTGCAGTTGCTCTGAATAATAAGGCATCACTCGTCACTGTCACCCACACTGTACTACATAATATAACTGTCTAGGAAATCCTGTATAAGAGTGTTATAATACAAGGTCAGAATGTAAAACCAGAGGAGAATTATAGACAGAAATCAGATAAGAGATACACAACAATATCTATATAGCACACACAACTGTGATGGACAGTGTTTTATTTTTAGCAGACACAGCCATGGTCCGAACCCTGGGAGTGGTAGTAGGTTGTATGCAGAATCATACCCCATAAGTGTACAGAAATGTCTAGAATGTCCAGTTAATCAGCCAATATCTGCCGGCTGTCACCCTGTCCTCCTGGCATATTAGTCTGCTAATCTCTGACATGTAGGCAGCATTTCATGTCATATAACTGACTGTCAGACCTGTACATATTTGGAAAATATCAATGAAAACAAACCTGTCATTGTACAATTAATTAAAGGTTTAAGAGGGCAATAGTTGAAATATGTCCTGGTTCACCTGCATGTGGTCAAGACATGCCCAGAGTGTGTGCAAAAGGAGATGGACAGGTATGTGCATAACATCAACCTGGAATCTGGGGGTATGTGTTAACAAACAATTCCTCCACAGGTATACCAGGTAAGAGGTGGATACTGCAGGTAAAACCAGTTCATGTATATAGTTGTCGACAGCCATACCACTGTCCAAACTAAGGCAATAGGGTAGTGTACTAATACTTGTAAGGTACAGATAACAGCACTGACTAGGAAAGTAATGTGAACTACAGGAATATACTAGTTGTTAATTGACATCTTTCTCTCTTCCCACCATATCTGCAACAATAAACTAAATACACAACTCAACTGGTATGTGCTGACTTAACTCTAATGTTGGGACATATGTCCTATTGTTCGACAATTATTTAAATCTGTTTCTATGCATGTGCTATGTTGAAATACTCCCACATTGGTGGCATGATGCCATCATTGTACATGCATGCTGTTGTAATTACCACTGTGGTCCCATATATGCATGTGTTCCGTTTGCTATGCAACTGTTCCATATCTGATGTTTGGGTTAATGGGAATATCTGTGCATGCTGTTATACCTAATCCTGGAATGTGTTGACTATTACTAACCCACATATGTTGATAAAACTTAAATACCATAGCACATATGGGAATGCGGGTCCCAGCGGACCCACCTGTCCCAACTCAGCTGGCCGTGGCACTGGGCACCAGCATGTCTGGAGCCAAACCTGGGACCTCCTTACCTGTTGGTCCTGCACCACCTTTGAGTTGAACCGCCTCAGGGGATGGGGCTTGCCTCCTGGGAGCGGGCGTGGACTGGAACCTGTCACCTATCGCCAGGTTCGGATCATGGTGTGTAGCAAGCTCTGCAGGGAGGTTGGAGATTTGCTGCACCAGCTTGAGGGTCCTAACTAGAGGGTCAGCCTGGCTCTCCTAATCAGCCCCCAGCACAGCCACCTTTGGGACTGTGAAGTTGCAGGGGTGACTGCCCATGGGTGGGGACCTCAGTTCCACTGTTTCCACTAGGGGGCTCATGGGCTTCCAATTTCCTAACATCCCTCCCCATCAAGGTGTTTGCCCCCCAAATGTGTCATATACTGCCTCTGTATGCATCTTGTTTGTATTGTCTGTTAACTTACCCAACCAACCTCCCCAAATATACCTACTATCCCTTCCCAACATCCCACTCTCATCTGAAAAAAAGGGCAATCTGCTCCCCAAAAAAATCTTGCCCCATACATAGCTGTCCATTTCGCACATGTGTCCACTGAACACATGTAATCTGGTCTAACTGGCTTAACAACATATTATTGTTGTCCTCACCCTTCTCTCAGGTGTATGCGTATCCAAATATATCTCCAAATTCAGTGTATATGCACAGCTGTTGCTGTAGAAGACATGGGCAGCTATGGACCTTCCCTACACCCTTCCTGCACATCACTAGCTATTTTCCCTACTGTCTTTCCCTCTTTGTGCCCCTTTTTCACCACTTTCCTTTCAACCCTTTTTTATTTCTTTTAAAGAAATTAGCATGGGGGTTAAACGGAGTAAGCACTTTTAAGCAGCAGTAAGTGTGTTTAAGCTTGTTTGCATGAGGGTAAGCAATGCCTACACAGGTTAAGCAAGTTAGAAGCTAAATGAGTATAAGAAACTGTAACCGGAAGTTAGCATTGCTTAGTTCTGTGCAAACCTGCGCAAATATGCTTACAACTGCTTAAAAGTGCCGATAATCACTCTGTATCCAATGGCCCTTGTTCTGCCCAGCAACAAACTAAACAGCCTCTGCAAGGTTCTAACCCAGGACCCTGCAAACCATAGCCAGTGATTTACCACTATGCCATGTCAGATATACATAACGCTGATGTTTTTACAAACACATTATCCAGCACAGGCATTCAGCAGTACAGGAAATGTATTTAAACATGTAGATGTATGTGTGTGTGTTTGTGTGTGTGTGTATTTATATCTAAGTAGATATATACATATATATATATATATATATATATATATATATATATATATATATATATGTATATATATATATATATATATATATATATATATGTATATATATATATATATATATATATATAAATATAAACATATATAATATATAAATATCTACACATACACACACACACACACACACACACACACACACACACACACACACACACACACACACACACATATATATATATATATATATATATATATATATATATATATATATATATATATATATATATATATATATATATGCATACATCTATAGATATGGATTCACTTGAGAATCTTAAAAAACTGAAATCCCAGATTTCAGTTTTTCGAAATTCTATGCCCGAAAGCTTTAAATCCGAAAACCTCATAAGCGCAAAATTTAAAATCCGGAACCTACACTACAAATACAACACACACATACACAGACACACAATGTCCCCCCACAACCAAACATACAATCCCCCACACCTCCCTACGTATATATACTAACTCTGAGATCGCACAATCATACACACAAAGGTAACTCACACCCACACATTTCACAGCCCCTTGCACACACACACATCACAGCGAAAACACACACTAACATACACTAAAGCCCGTAACCTACACAGTCATATATACTTACCTTAGCTTACACCTATCCATTCACACACTGCAACACCAGAAGCTCCGAATTTATTTATTTATTTATTGCATTTGTTTACCGAGAAAGTCCACTGGGCCTAGGTGAGCCCATTTTCAGTGGAGGCCTGGGGAGAAAAGCTCCACATAAAAGTCAGCATTATAGAAATACAAATATGAAAAATACAAATATCAAAAATGTAGCACTATTTACAGTTTTTAGCAATTCCATTGCAATTTTATTGTAGTCCATTGATGATATTAACATGTACTTTTGGTCATATAGATACCACAGACATTATTGGTTGGGAGGCAGAAAAAACAGTAACATTGTATACAATTATTTACATGCATTTACATCTGTGTAGACAGTGTAATAACA
Source organism: Protopterus annectens (assembly GCF_019279795.1). Taxonomy (NCBI): domain Eukaryota; kingdom Metazoa; phylum Chordata; order Ceratodontiformes; family Protopteridae; genus Protopterus; species Protopterus annectens. The sequence goes on from NC_056740.1 coordinate 130,930,863, forward strand.
GTCATAGGTATGGCTGCAGATCTGCTAAGGGTGCATGCCTGTAGCCCCAGAGAGTGGGAGTAGTGAGAAGAGAAGAAGAGTTATTTTTGGCATGGGCATAACCAGCAGGTAGAGAGGTGTTGTCTGAGGGATTTTTTAAAGAGAGCAGGGTATGAGATGGAGGTTGTTGAAGTTGGGAGGTTATTCCAAAGTTTGGAGGTAGTGAAGGAGTAAAGCATTTGGCCAGCTGGAAGTTGAGATTTATTGACTTTAAGTAGAATTTTGTTTTCAGATCTAAGGTGTCTGTTTGGATGGTACAGAGTTAATATAGAGGAGAGAGCTGGACAAGCTGTTGGTTTATATATTATTTTATGTGCAGTAATTAAGTGGAGGTAGTTGAGCTAGAGTGGAAGTTCAAGCCAGTTTAGTTGTTGCAGTGAGGAACAGTGATGTGATGAGGATCTAGCATTTGTTGCAAATCTGGCAATTTTATTGTAGCATATATCAAGTTTGTTTTTTAGTGAAGAGTGTATATTAGTGAGGATGGCAGCACCATATAGGAGGGATGGAAGTAGGAAGGCAGAGGCTAGTGTTCTTTTGGCATTGATATTTAGGTAATAGCTATGTCTGTAGAGGGTACCTAGTTTCTGGTGTCTCTTTTTGATGTTATTGAGTATGTGGGGTTCAAAAGTTAGGGTTTCATTGATAGTGACTCCTAACAGTTTAGTACTGGGGACAACTTCTATGAAGGTATTATTTTGGGAGAGGATGGAGAATTCAGCCCTGTTCAGGGGTGTTGCTTTTTTGGCAGTGAATAGAATCAGCTTGGTCTTGTTTGGGTTGAGAGCAAGGTGATTATTTGACATCCATTTTTTGGAGGATGTGAAGGCATTTTGGGTTAGTAGTTGAAGCTCGGAAGGGTTTTTTGCAGTGCAGATAATTGTTGAGTCATCTGCATATTATATTACATCAGCCTGCATTAGTGACTCATGGAAATTGTTGATAAATAAGTTGAATAGTAGGGGGTTTTGCTTGGACTTTTTAAAACTTTTATGTTTTGCTTGGACTTTTTAAAACTTTTATGTTTTGCTTGGTACTTTTTAAAACTTTTATGTTTTGCTTGGTACTTTTTAAAACTTTTATGTTTTGCCTGGTACTTTTTAAAACTTTTATGTTTTGCTTGGACTTTTTAAAACTTTTATGTTTTGCTTGGTCCATTGAAGGTGGATATCAATACCATTTGGATTGTTTTAATAGAAGTGGTGCAGTGAGGGCGTGTTCATTTGTCTCAGTTCTTTTTCTGAATAGTAGGGGACCCAATATTGAGCCCAACCCTGCACACAGTTACAGTGCCTATACATACCCCATCCCCAGTGGCCATAGCAGAGGGACAGTTGGTGGTTGGTGACAGTGTACAGGAGAGTATGGTATCTATGCCTACGGTGTCTGGTCACAGCAGGCATAGCCGGATTTCTGGCAGGGCACCACATAGGTAGATGTACTGGGGTGCTCGTGGTAGGGCCGGTGGTCATCATGCCCCTGGCAGAAGCACCACAACTGGTACCACCTGGCACATGTTTCAGACTGTCATGGGGGCACAGGAATGTATAGAACTTTACACCAGACAGGGCCTGAGGCTGCAGAGGGCTGCTCTCACATCTGCAAGCAACAACTTCCATGAACTGTCTGGTGCTCTCCGTGATTATAGCGAGGTCATGGATCGACAGTTGGGTGAGATGCTGGGCCTCATCGACCATGGTTTGTCCATGCTCAAACATGTGGTGGGAGTGTGGCGATGGCTGTGTGGATGTAGGCCACCAACACCAACAGCTGGTGGTCAATGTGGTCATGCTAGAACACCAAGGCACTCCCATAGTGGCAATACCAGCTCCAGCACTGCAGGGGGGGCACTGTCCACACCACACCACAGCAGGCCCAGGAGGGACCTAGTTTCAGTGGACATCTGTCATCATCATCAGGGGAGAGTAACACATCGCATCCTGTACCTGGTCATGCCCATGGAACCCCTGCAGGCACAGTGTGTGTCCATGGCCAGAGGCAGTGAACTGCACACCCTGCCAAGTATGGTCTGCAGCTGTCCAAAAACACCTGTATAGGGTAGCCACATGCCAGAACTGTGTGCATGCATACCCACACACGATATGAACACACCTAGGGTAACCCCATACCTACACACACCACATCACCACACCCATTTCAACTAATTACACCCCTCACCCACACAAATATTGTCAAATGTATGGCCCATCCTCTGTCTCTGGCAAACCAACAACACACCCTGTGCATATAATGATACCTGTGCCACATCCCTGTCATCCATAACATTGATGCAGGGACAGGCTAATGGTTCTGATGCACATGATGACTATACTTCTGTGTACCAATGTACTGCAGTGTAACATGTTGTCAGGAGTAATGTTTAATGCATACATGTCAGGTAGTTTGGCTGTCCAGCAGTGATGCATTATAGCTGTTAGTAACACTGGGTGATTGTGGCCTCCATAATGTTATCCATTTGTGTCATAGGTGTATATGTGTCAGCGGGAGGATGGTCTGCAGTCATATTCCACAAGGGGTATGGCACTGTGGTGACACCATGGCTGTTAAATATCCAGGGTACAGTTGAACACATGTCACAGGTTTGTATAACAGTTATTGCCTGTGCCACATGGACAGGTGACCCACTGGGACATGTATAATCAGCAACCTGATGTAGACCCACCCACATACACGCACACTCTTACTTGGAAACACTGGGACTAGACCCCTACCTTGGTATTTAACGCTGCTGATGTGTGTGGCTTTCATTGCACACACCACACAGCATTTAGGGTGATGTGTGTTCCAGGTTACATGTTACATGCAGAACATCCCCAGACATGTACAGTATGGTAATGGGAGATGCAATGGTTGTACATGGACAATACATAGTGTGACATACCATCATATACACATTAACAGACACATAATATGCAGACACACATCCAAGAGATCTAGGCCTATTGGTGCTAACTAACTTGTCAGTGTGCCCAATGTGTTACAGTAGACTGCGCACAACACATGCATAACTGGGCTGGATTGTGGTATCAGTTACCTGTATGGTTGAGGGTGACAGTGGTCACCATACAGTGGTACATGGGACATATACCGGGTGTACCATGGTGTGATGACAGTGTACACAGCACCCACATCCCACAGTGGATATTTTACTCACTGGAACCCATGATTACACTCTGACATACCCACCATCACACATTGTGATGTGTCCATGACTGTGATACAACCCATTGTATATCCCAACAGTGGTACTACAGGAATATGCATCTAATGCACATGCCACAGGCATAGTAGGGTGTTGTATTGTCATGCCTTACCTATGTGTAGCAACAACACTATCCATACTACTGTGTGGCAATGCATATAGTAATAGGAGTATGTGGCCTTGGAATGCTGTACCCTGCAGATATACAGAAACGCACACATACACACTTGCTAGAACTCAATGGATATCCCATGCCTATCAACCCATTTGTACAACACCGTTGTGCTGGTACTGCAAGGCTCATGTAGCTGTTAGGAAGAGAAGCGTAACAGGATACATGTAATGTCTGATGCAGCAACAGCCACATCTTACTATGGCGATGGGTGTTGCGGTGGTTGTGAAGGCCATTATGGTATTCTCAACTACAGGTGTACTAACACACAGACACTGCTATCTTCTGGACATATTAACAACAACAACAAGAATACTAAGGGAGCCCCCTATAACTATGGTAAACATGGCCGAGGTGACTGGGGACAACAGAAAAACTCTGGTAGGAACTTTAAAGGACAATACAGTAAAAGAACTCAGAGGACTTAACAAATGTGTTTGTGGTAATGATATGTTTGTGCTTAACATTTCTAATTGTGATATTTCAAATACAGTATTATCTGTTTTTAATTTGGGACTTAAATGTATTCCCACAGCCTTACGCAGACTGCATGTATTAAAAACTGAAGTTTTCTTGCTTAGCAGAAAGTTACATTTGATTGATTATTTTTCCAAAAATGAAAATGTTTTGTGTGAAAATGACATTTTGAAAGATAGCACTGATTCAAATGAGTCCTTTTTTTCCTGTTCGTCAATGTTGGCTATGTCAGATGAACAAGTTAATAATGCGGGTCTATATGCCAGTATCGAATGGACTAAATAGCGAAGGCTATTTAATCGATCCGATACTGTTGAAATGGTAAAATAGCGAAGTCACGGAACATCACATTTTTTCCCAGGGAAAAATTTGGTGGGCCGTCTTCGGGACTTTGTCATTTCCTCCACTATGGTGTGATCTCAGAGTTGGTATATTTAAGTAGGGGGGGTGTGGTAGCGATGCCCCCAATTAAATTTGTATTTAATTTTTTTTGTTTTTTTTATGGAGCAGCAAATTTTTTCCCTGGGAAAAATTTCGCTATTCCGTTTGTTCAATATTTTGTTGTTTAGATATTATCGGTACGATGAAATAGCATTCGCTATTTTCATTGTACAATAATATAATATAGATGCAATAATGCATATGATAATTTAGATACAAGTACTATCACAGTAAAAAGTAATTTTATTCCCCCATTTACAAATGTCAACATACAGGGATATATTTCTCTTATTAATTTTGAAGTTGAGCAACTTTATGAGACATGCATGAACAATAGATTTGATATTTGTTTCAATCTGACTAGGAATCAGTGGTTGGAATTTGGTAAATTTTGTGCCAATGGAAATATAGTAGTCAAGCCATCTGATAAGGGTAATCAAATTGTAATTTTACATTATACACAATATTTAGAAATTTGTTACTCTCATCTTAATAATGTAGATGTTTACCGAAAATGTGACATTTCTGATTATTATAAAGCTGTAGATGAGTATATATTATTAGATAAAGGGTATCAGCTGGGGTATTTTACAGCTAATGATGTGTCCAAGAAGTTTCAAGTCGCAAATAGTAGAGTTGCAGTGTTTTATTGTGTTCCTAAGATGCATAAAGACTTGGAAAATTTGAGTGGAAGACCTATACTGTCTGCAGAAAAATACTTTTTAAGACCTATTAGCAATTTGCTGCATGAGTATTTGAAAAAATATGTTTTGGGGATTCCCTCTTATGTTAGAGACAGCCAGAATTTTTTGAGTAAAATTAAAACCATACAATGGAATGATTCTATGTTCTGGCTATGCTTAGACATTAAAAGTCTATATACCAACATAAGACATGAAATAGGAATACAAGCCCTATTTTATTTTTTGGGGATTCACCCATGTCACATTTTCTTATTGAATTGGTATATTTTTGCCTTCAGAATATTTTTTTTTACATTTAATGGTGAAATCTTTCACCATTTACAGGGTACAGCCATGGGGGCTGCCTTTGCCCCCATGTATGCAAATTTAGTTATGGCTAAATTTGAAACAGATAATATATACCCTCACAGTTTTTACAAGACAAGTGTAATTTTATATTTGAGATTTATTGACGACTTAATTTTTTTATGTCAAGGTCGAATGGAAGATGCAGGTACTTTTATTAAGGATTTACAAGTCAACACCATGGGTCTCAAATTTGATAGAATACAATTGGGTTCTCAGGTGAACTTTTTGGATATTAAACTAGATAAGTTAGATACAGGTTTATATAATACATTTGCACATAGGAATCAGTTCCTATATGGTAATAGTTGTCACCCTGGACATTTATTATCTGTCTTGCCTTATAATTAATTTTTTGAGAATCCGCAGATTAGTAATGATGAAACTTAAGTTAGAAATAAAAATAGCTGAACAAATGTTTCTCAATAGAGGTTATGATAAGCAACAGGTGGCTGAGGCCAAAGCTAAAATATTTAGAATGAGAAATGGACAAGATATAAACACTGATAGATTTCATTTTAAAAGATATGCCTCTGGCAAGAATGGTAATTGGGCTTTAGGTAGTCAAATTCAAAAGGAAGTTTATTTTGTTACTACCTTTAATATACTTACAAATAAAATTGTGCAATGTGTAAAACAGTTTTGGCCCAAGTTATTAAGAGACAAGGAATTATGCCATTTGTTGCCTAGGCAAGTTAAAGCTTCTTATAAGAGGGCTAGAAGCTTAAAAGACATGGTGGTACATAACCATTTTTGTTTTCCGTCTAATAATATAAATACAGCTATAATAGTTAAAAAGGGGACTTTTCCTTGTAATAAGTGCTCAATCTGCAAATATTTAGTACCTTTTTTCATATATCAATAAAGTGCAGTTTATTCCTAGATGTTATTATACCTGTTGTACAGAAGAAGTTATTTATGCACTAAAATGTACTTGCAACCTATATTATATAGGAGAAACATATAGAAGTTTTAAAATACAAATACAAGAACATGTGAGGGATATTAGAAACAAAAAATTAGAAAGCCCTTTGGGTGTTCATTTTTTACACTATCATAATTCTGACCCTGAAGGTTTAAAAGGTTGTGTTTTGGAGAAGGCTGAAATTTTACTTGGGGAATGCAGAAATGTCAAGGATAAATTGTTACAAATAGAAACACTGTTTATTTTGAAATATGGCACTCTGGAGCCTTTTGGGCTCAATAGAGAGTGTAATTGGAAATATGTTATTTGAATAATTGATTGTTTTATTGAGTGTTAAGTGCTAATTAGGGTATTTAGTGGATGTGTTTAAACTGATGTAATGTGATGTGTTTTACTCTTGGAAGGCATTTTATGCTGAGGCACTAAGTGATTATTAAAGTTTCCACTTTTGTATCAGTGGCCTTCTTTTTGTGGTATTTTATATTGTTTTTTATTTTATTTGTGTTTTTGTCATGTATAATCAGTAACCTGATGTAGACCCACTTACATACACACACACTCTTACTTGGCAACAGTGGGAATAGACCCCTACCTAGGTATGTAGTGCTACTATAGTATGTGGATTTCATTGCACACACCACACAGCATTTAGGGTGAGGTGTGTTCCAGGTTACATGTTACATGCAGAACATCCTCAGACATGTACAGTATGGTAATGGGAGATGTAATGGTTCTATATGGACAATGCATAGTGTGACATACCATCATATACACACTAACAGACACATAACAGACAGACACACATCCAAGAGACCTGGGCCTATTGGTGCTAACTAACTTGTCAGTGTGCCCAGTGTGTTACAGGTAGTCTGCACACAGCACATGCATAACTGGGCTGGATTGTGGTATCAGTTACCTGTATGGTTGAGGGTGACATTGGTCACCATACAGTGGTACATGGGACATATACCAAGCGTACCATGGTGTGATGACAGTGTACACAGCACCCACATCCCACAGTGGATATTTTACTCACTGGAACCCATGATGACACTCTGACATACCCACCATCACACATTGCCCACGACCGCTATACAACCCATTGTATATCCCAACAGTGATACTATAGGGATATGCATCTAATGCACATCCCACAGGCATAGCAGGGTGTTGCATTGTCATGCCTCACCTATGGGCAGTAATAACACTATCCGTACTACCGTGTGGGAATGCATATAGTAATAGGAGTATGTGGCCTCGGAATGTTGTACCCTACAGATATACAGACATGCACACATACACACACTTGCCAGAA